>NC_028648.1:28080427-28296717 GCF_001406875.1 Solanum pennellii | reverse complement strand
TTGTTTTTCTTTGTTATTTGTGGAGTGCAGCAAACGTACCGTCGTCTTCAACTCAACCGCAACTCTAGCCAGTCTTCAGTACATCGGATTTCAGGGTGAGCTAATGCTTCTAGCTTTGGAAAAAAATCTGCTGCTCAAAACGACTAAACAGGTCGTTACAGAATTTGATGAATTGTTATGTTCATCGAAAAAAGAATTGCGATATTGTTAGTGAACTAGTTGAATTTGAGGATTTGACTCATTCAATTGTTGAAATTCTCTATAGCAATTGTCACACCCTTTTTTCGCGCAAGCGGTAAGGTTTTTCCAATTTAAGTGAAGTTATTGATTAAGGGACTATTTCAATTTTTACAGAGTCTCCATTTGGAATTGAGTTACGGTGTTCCAAGTCACCTTTTTCTTTTAATCCCTAACTAAAAGGAAATGACTCTTTATTTTGGTTTGCGAACCAGAAATTCAGGTAAGGAATTTTGTTGATCGAGGGGAAGGTTGTAACAACCCTAAAAATGTATAAGATAAGTAATGCTTAATGTGTATAGAAGGCCTACGATTAGACCAAGTTCACACGGATTGATGCGCGTAGAACCAGGCCTCTGAACCCTTGCAATAGCAAAGCCAACTATCTTGGGGAGTTAGTTGAGCTAGGAATGGTTGGGTTCAGCCATGTAGGGCTCCCGAATATGAAGATTTGCCCGGATGAGTCTTTAGCGGACTTAAAAAGGGGAAATCTTATGTTTGGAGGGTCTAAGGGTAAAATGGTCTTTTTCCAGGATAAGGTTGGTATCGTAATTACCCTAAATATGTCATTAATTATTTAATTAATATGGTGGAGGGGCATTTTGGGTAGAGAAGGCCGAAATTGCCCATTAAGCAAAATTTTTCTCCACCCGAGTTCGACCTAAGTTGGAGCAATGATTTAATTTGTTTTAATTAATTTGGTAGATTAATAAATTTATAATTAATGGCTGAATTAATAAAATATGAAAATCAGATTTTATTTATTGATCATTAATTAGTAATTAATTTGACTAAGTCTAGCCAACAAGTCTTAGTTCTAAGGGAACACTACCTCACACTTCTCTCTTTCACTCTTCTCCATCTACCTCTCGCATCTGTTTTCACGTTTTCTCTGTTAAAAAAGCAGCAACAAAAATCATAAATAACAACAAAAGTTCTTCACACTTGAAGAACTTATAGAAATTCAAACGACAAAAATAATCCACCAAAGTAAAGCGAAACGTGACATTCTCGACGGGTAAGGTGGGAGTTTCTGTGTTGGACGTTGGATTGGTGGTGATTCTGGGCAGCAACTTTGAGAGTTTAACAACACCAAGAACAGGTATGGGTTTTCTCTCTAGGAATCCTTTCTCCAAGAGAAATTTTTTTCTACAAAATTTAACGTATGAAACTAGGGTTGTCCCCTTTATTGTCGAATTTCTTGTCCCTAGTCTCCTTCCGATTTCAATCTAAATTAGGTTAGAAATCATGTTGTTGGTATGATTTCTGGTAGATAAGTGTGAAATATGATGTTCTTTGTGATTTTGTGTTTGGAAATAGCAAGCATGTTCAATGATGTCAACCGGTGCAAAGTGTAAAATGTTTCTTGTTGTTCTCTGGTTTGAATCCTTAAAATGGCTTGTTGAATGATTGGAAGTAAGGTGCGTAAGATGTGTAATTTGTGATGTTTAAATGAAGTGTAAGGTGGCTGATCTTAAGTGGAAAAATCTAAGCTAAAACAACAATGAATCTACAATTAAAAACGCGTTAAACAAATTGTAAAAATATCACAAAACGAATGTATGAATGTTTTCAAATCAAGGCTAGAAAATTTACTCAAATTTCCAGCACTTGGCGATAGAGTTTCGGCCAGAACACTTGAGGTTTGAGAAGTTTAAATAAAATTTAAAACATGTGAGGTCAGTGGGGATTGAACCCAAGACCTTACTACATGAAAGCTGGAAAAAAAATGAGAGGTGTGGGATTCGAACCCACAACCTCTCGGCCAAACAAGAGAGTAAAGAGAAATTTTAAAATAATAAAAATAATGAGAGGAGTGGGATTCGAACCCACCACCTCTTGGAAAAATGAGAAGGTAAGGAGAAAATGTAAATTAAAATAAGGTGAGGCTGTGGGGATTCGAACCCACAACCTCTTGAATGGATGCGAGAGTTAGGAGGAAAATAAAGGAGAAAATAGAATGTGGAGAGTGGGGATTGAACCACAACCTCTTGAATGGATGAGAGAGTTCATAGGAAAATAATAGAGAAAATAAAATGTGGAGAGTGGGGATTGAACCCACAAACTCTTGAATGGATGAGAGAGTTAGGAGGAAAATAAAGGAGAAAATAAAATGTGGAGAGTGGGATTGAACCCAAAACCTCTTGAATGGATGAGAGAGTTAGGAGAAAAATAAAGGAGGAAATAAAATGTGGAGAGTGGGGATCGAACCCACAACCTTTTGAATGGATGAGAGAGTTAGGAGAAAAATAAAGGAGAAAATAAATTTGGAGAGTGGGGATTGAACCCACAACCTCTTGGATAGGTGAGAAAGTTAAGAAATAACTTAAAAGAAAAAAAATAATGAGCTTGTGGGGGATTGAACCCACAACCTCCTTGCCTTAAAACGAAAAAGGAGAGGAGAACAAGAAAGAAATATTTTGGGGTTGATGGGAATCGAACTAAGGTCTCCCGAATCTGAAAAATACAATTATCAAAGTTTAAAATAAGATTAAGTGTTGTTCAAGGGATTCGAAGTCGGGTTCCCTTGCCCAATTCCGTATTGACACATAAGTCATACATAAACAAATATTTAATGAATTCTGCCTCTAAGGATCAAAATCAATATCTTGGCATATCTACAAGATGCATAATTCTTGTACCACATAATCTTGGGTAAACATGAATCACTTAGACAAACTATGAATGAAGTCTCATGGCTTGTATGCGTTGACTCATAAGTCTAGCATAAATTTTAAAGTAAGTGCACCTAAGATGTATGTGATGAAATGATGTAAAACCTAAAAGGGGTTAAGTAAGAGTGTGAAACACACTAAATGGCCAAGTGCATTGGCATATGATGAAATGAACATTCATGTAAAGGGGTGAGTAATTATGAAGAGCAAATGTGCTAAAGTTAATGAATGTGGTGACAACATGATAAGAGGCTAATGTGAAAGATGAGAGCAATCTCAAATGAGCCTAAGTAAATGTTACCAAAACGTACTCACTTGTGAGAGTGTAAAGTTAATGAAAAGATCGGTCTCTATGAACATTCTAATGATGAGATGAGAAATCATCTAATGATCTATGATGTCCTCATGCTAGAAGCCAGCTTCCATGATGTATGAGTTGAATGTAATGGAACTTTATCCTGAGCACCGATAGGCTAGCTACGAGCGGTGATGACTTCTTTCGGGAAGGGCAGAGGTTCACGTAAATCTAATGAGATGAGACTGTCCAGCTTGCCAGGTATGTGTCTCCTTGTATCTCCTCGTCTTCGAACCTATACAACCAATATAGGGATATGGCGGGTTTAAATTTCCATGTACGCTAGCATGTTCTGGGTCACTTTGGCCAACGTTTTCACCTATTTCGGTGTGGGGGGAGACATTGGATTTCATGATGCTCGCATGATCTATGTCCGTTAAAGTTAAAGTTCCCAATGAATTGAATGAATGAGGTCAGCCTCAAATGATGCACATATTGAAATGAATGATACCGACGATGTTAGGATAGGATAATCAAAAAGGTGAGTTAGAATCAAGTAATGACATTAGGTTATTCTTGGTCATTGCATTACGAACCCGATGAAAGTCTTAAACTACATCCTAGGTATAGCTGGTGGGTACACTGGCTCACGAATGAAATGAAATGGAGTACGTATGAATGAAGGAAGCAGACTCTGTGTTTGCTAATGAAGACTCCTTAGTTGAGGTCCCATCTGTTGAGCCCTCATATCTGAGATGTCTTAATGTTAAGTCCATGATTCCAAGGTCTCATGGAATATTAATGAATGATATGAAAGAAGCTACGTGCTATATGCAATATGATATGTACTATGTGTATGATGTCGTATGTTATGTGTGCATATGAAAATTATGATGATTTATGTTATTCTCATGACATTACTTTCCAAATCCAAATCTGGAAAGCTCACTGACTTTCATAATCTAAATTTGGAAAGCTCACTAACTTTTCTAATCTAAATTTGGAAAGTTGACTAACTTTCCTAATCCCGATTTGGCAAGTCCACTGACTTGACTTTCCATAATCATGTTGTTAGGAAAGAGCTATTCTTTCTCATGCATGTCCTTGGGTGCTTGTATATACCCATACTTAGTACAAGTGTGTACTAACCCTATACAATCCTACTATTTTAGGTGCAGGCGCAGGTGGACGCTAGTGCTACAGGATCGATGCAGAAGATATTTGGACATCCAGCATTCATCCGGACTTGGTAGGTCCTCATGCTTTTGAGGATGATGTTGTTCTATATTACTAGCTTAGTTTTAGAGTTGAGCTAGTGGAGCATGTTCCACTAGTGTTTATTTCTTATTTTGTTCAGACTTTGTATTGATGTCATTTTGGCAATTTATACACTTAATAAAGTAATGAATTATTTCTTTCATTTGATTATCTTTTAATGTTAAGATGGTTGATGGTGAACAATTGTGAATATAGTGGAACGTTTAGTAATCATGTTTCGAAGCAAAAAATTTCAAATTTTTCCCTAAAATTAACCTAGGTGAAGTAAGAATGACGTAAGTAGGCTTGTCTGCGACCTAAGAGAGGTCAACGACGCCGGTATCGTCTTGGGTCTACACTCCGGTCGTGACAAAGGTATTAGGCATCCCTCGAGTCTCATGGTTCTAGCACAATCGCTTTTATTGACTTATACTAATTTTAAAATATTTTTGGATATATTAATTTCAGACCATGAATTGTTTGCATTTTTACTGATGAACTTTTATTTGGTCTCGACCTAGATACGTAACCGTATTCTTGGTCTTCACGATTAGAGACATAACTGTCTTCTTTTCACAACACTTATATATTAACCTTATTTTCTATATATCGCTACTTTAAATAAATAAAAGTTAACTGAATTACTGGACAAGGTGCATCACTGCACCTTGAGTTTAATTTTTAATGTTTTAAAAAAATATGTAACCATTCTTAATCAAAAATAAATATTTTTTATGTGCCTAAATGTTTGTGTAAAGTTACAGAGAATACTAAGTCTTTCTAAAGAAAATAAAATAAAATAAAATAAAATACTCAAATTCTAGGATAAAATTTTGGATCATATTCATATCTTTTTATTTTGTATTTCAATACTTTTTTTACTCTCTTATAATTAATATCAACATTAAGTATATACGTTCTACTCAAACAAACAATAACACATTGTTAAAAATAAATCTCATTTTTTGTTTGTTAGAATGAAACGATAATAATTTATTTATTTATTTATTTTTAGTCTAATCATATGTACTTCATCATTATTATTTAAATGAAGAAAAGAATAATGTTACGGTCCGTTTGTTTTTAAAAGATCACAAATAACAAATAAACATAAATTAAAAAATCATTAATCAATGCAAGCCACATTCATAAAATAGGAATATAATAACTAACAAATTAATCATTTCAATCAAATTAATAAATAAAATGAAATATAAGAAAACTTGTCATAAAATTACATCATATTCCATGAATAGATTAAAAAAGACAAGAAAAAGTTAAATACCACAAAATCTGGATGGAACCTCGACTAGAACACTCACAATTTTTTTTATATGAATGTGTGTTGTGTTTTTCCTTATTTTTCTTTATTGCTGAAAATTTTCTGATTTGGGAGTGATTCTAATCCTCTCTTTTTTTTCTTTATGTGTTTTTGCTAAAAAAAATTCCTTTTTTTTATTTTGTTTGTGTGTGTGTATATATAGTGTGTAGGAGTGTATGTGAGTGTGAGGGTGAGCTAAAAGAATCATGTTAGAGTCTTGGAAGTGATAGTGGGGTTGTGGGTAGATGTGATGATAATGAATAATATTCTTATAATTTAAATATATTAAAATTATAAATACTAAATATTAATTATCTAGAATCAATTAAAAAAAACTAAATGGCTAATTAAAATTATAATTAAGAAACACTAGTTTATTTATTATATTTAAATTATAAGAAGACATATTTTGTAACTTTTTTTTACAATTTAAAAAAAACATACCTTAAAGATGATTCTATTTTTGTTGTGTCCAAAACTATAAAAATAACTTAATAAAAATAAGATAAAACTAAAATATCTAACTTAAACATAAAAGTAATATTTAAGGAATAAAAAATAGTATAAAACCTTATCTTCGATCAAAAATTACGTGTCTACAGTTTGTCCCTCTTCGACTGGAAACACGAAGTGTTTTCAGACAAAGAAGTAGTCAAAGAGACAAGTTTTGACCAAACTCTTATTTGAAAGAAAATATTTGACCGAGCCCTTGTTTGGGACAACCTATATATCCCGGGTTAAGGGAATCAGGTCACGTGTAGTTCAAGGAGATGAGGTAATAAATTCAAAGTTAAGTGAGGTTCCATCGAGACTTCAGATCGCGGCTCTTATCCAATTTACATAAAAATGAAAACTACCAGCCAAAAGGAAAATAAAAGTACACGATATAACCTTGATTTTGGGGAGAGTATTTTAACCTTGAATTGGATTGGAGGCTGAACTTACCACTTAGACAGAGCTTTTGAAATTCTTCAAAAATGACAATTTGAAGATGCTCTTGAATGACTACATGTTTTCTTGATCGGAAGCTGACTAGTAAAAGATGTGAGGAAGTTAGGTTGCAACATGTATTGAAGAATCTGATTCTGACCATCATGGGATCGATCATTCTGAAAAAGAGTTGAGACTTTGTTCTTGAATTTTAGATCCATGTTTTGGTTGAGTAAACCTGAAAACCATCACAAACAAAAGAAATAAACAAAAATTTTGCCCCAGTTTTCACTGGAAAAATTTTGTGGGTTATTAGCAAATGTAAATATAAACTTAGACTAGGAAAAATTTATCCTAGGACAAAATAAAAATAATTGTTTCAAACTAGGAAATGTTTATCCTAGGAAAAAAAAAACATCTTAAACTAGGAAATGTTTGTCCTGGGATAAAGTAACCAAATTCCATTATCCAGGAGGGTCCTGCTAATCCCATTATGAGGAGGGTCCTGCTAGTCTCATTATCTAGGAGGGTCCTGCTAATTCCATTATGAGGAGGATCCCGCTATTCCCAGATCCAGGAGGGTCCTGCTAATCCATTATTTAGGAGGGTCCTGCTAATCCCATTATGAGGAGGGTCCAGCTAATCTAATTTCCAATTTTTAGGAGGTCCTGCTACTCTAATTTCCATTGTGTAGGAGGGTCGTCTATGCTAATTCTCATTGTTTAGAAGGGTCTTGTCATGCTACTTCTCATTGTTTAGGAGGGTCTAGCTATCCTAATTTCCATTGTTTTAGGAGGGTCCTACTGTTCTAGTTCCCATTATTTAGGAGGGTCCTGCTAACCTACTTCCTATTGTTTAGGAGGGTCCTGTTATTCTAGTTCCCATTATTTAGAAGGGTCCTGCTAATCTACTTCCCATTGTTTAGGAGGGTCCTGCTAATCTATTTTTCATTGTTTAGGAGGGTCCTGCTAATCTACTTCCCATTGTTTAGGAGTGTCCTGTTATTCTAATTTCTATTGTTTAGGAGGGTCCTGCTAATCTACTTCCCATTGTTTAGGAGGGTCCTGCTATTCAAATTCTCATTGTTTAGGAGGGTCTTTCTACTCTACTTGTTTAGGGGGGTCCTGCTACTTTGAATTATCAAATATAAATACCATAACATTTCAACTTTTAGTTTTAATTTTGTTATTTATTTTTATTTTTATTCTTTTTAGAATTCAAAGTTTTTATCCTAGAAATAATAATAATAATAATGAAAAATAACTACCTCAAACTACATAGTGTTTATTCTAGGACAAAGAAAATAAGTGAATAAATAAAATAATCATATTAATAACGGTCTCCGGCTAGGAAGTGTTAATCCTAGAAGAAAATGCGAAATAAATGTCTTAGACTAGGAAATATTTATCCTAGGAGAAAAAATACATGTAATTTTTAATTATTATTATTTATTTTTCTTGCAATAATGTTTACAAAATTTGAGTCTTCAATTTCATTTGTTATTTTATAATGCCGGTTGATTTGTGGCATTGGCTTTAAGGATAACTGTTCCTGTTGTTGTCATGTTTAAAGCTACTTTAAGCTTGAGATAGACTTCTTTCATCTGCTATTCAGCTCACCTTGATAATCTTAAAATACATCTCTAGTTATTCAGAATTTTCAAGTTCAATCGTCATATTTTTTCCAGCTTCTAACAATCATTGAATCTTGTATTCAAATAAATTCTCAATTTTGTCAATTGTTGACAAATTACTATCAACGTCGTTGTTTCTTGAATCATGTCACATTTGATGTGCTGACCACACTTTGTTTTGAGCAGTTAGAGAAATGATAGCAATTTTAAAATCATTTTCTGCATTCTTTAGTGAAAACTAACTCAAGGAAGAAATACAAAAGGAATTGATCTAAAATAATTTTTTTTTTTAAAAAAAAGAAAGGAACTTTTAATTCCTTTTGAGGAAAAAAATAAAAAATAAAAAGAGACTCATTTAAGAGTGATGTTCAATTCTAATTATCATGACATGCATGTGAGATTAAATGGTTTGATCTGTCCAATCAATCTAAACTTTATTTTGGTCAAACTTTCAGCCTTTTGAAGTCATGCTTTTATAATCCAATCTTGTACTAGATTCATGTCTTACATTCGACTTGTGGTGCCTCAAAATGTTTTTCACCAACGATCTCACTCATTTTGTATCTCTCTCACTTATCATCGTCTTATAGTGCCCTGAGGATTTTCTCCAATGAGACTCTCTCATTTTTCACTTTCTCTCAATACAATTGATGCCTTATAGTACTTTGAAGGATCTTCATCGATAAGATTCCCTCATTTTTCACTCCTCATACGAAGGACATGAGTTTTCTTATATGATAATCAACACTAAAAGCTTACTTGACTTGTCATTGTTAAAAATTGATTAGAAGGTATTTATTTGGATTGTAACGTGGCTTTTGGATAGGGTTACAAAGAAAGTATTGTTATAAAGACTCAAAGATAATGCGGTAACAGAGTTAAGACTTACAACTTTTGGAATCGACTCTATTTAGTGTAAAATAATAATATTATTATTATATTTTTACCCGAATTTTTGTGATGAGTACCTTTTAGATTTCTTTTCTTGGTTGGACCGAACCTTATAATAAGGCTGCCTACGTATCTTTTCAAAGCAAGAATCATGTCAAACGTATTTCAGAGAATTTGTTCTTTTGTTGTTATTGATATTTTTATTATTTTTTCAACCTTTTTTTCGACTCTTTTTTTTTACTTCTATTTTTTTGGTGACTCTTTCTTCTATTTTTTTTAACTGTATTTTGATTCCAAAAGAGGGGTATGAAAAAGAATAAATATAAGGCTCAAAAAGGGTAGCAAAGGATTACATGATGTTTGGATATTAGAATGAAATGCCTTCGTCATATCAATTATTTAAAATGTCAAATACAAGCATACTCTTTAATATGTGAAGTGAAAATCAGACTTATCTCTTGCAACATATGCATTGTTGGATATGTATTTGTTAACTTTAAATCCTTTTTTCATTTCCTTGAATATATATATATTTTTGAACTTATATGGCATATGCATTCCATGAGTAGATATATAAGATCTCACCAGATCATCTTGCATGTCACAAAAATTGAATTGAAAAGAGATGCATATGTGGAAAGCAAAATAGAACGAATCAAAATGACACAAGAAAAATATTATAATAAGATAAAAGGACTTAGTAATCAGACAACAAACTAAATTTCAGGTTACAACTCTATCATAACCCAAATTACGACAAAACTTGACAAACAAACATATAAGAGAAATGATAGAAAAGTCTAACTTACTAAAATAAAATAAGAAAATATTCCGTAGCAGAAATGATGACAAAATAAACTATTCATACTCTCTTTTTAGAGAAAAGAATAGTGTATCTCCATCACCAAGCTTGACTTCTTAGACACTATTTTGCACGCTAGCCTTCATGAAAGTTTCAACAATTTTAATTGTTTGTTTTTTTGAGAATTCAAAGAATTTTCATATTCTTTATCATCACATACCATTTCGATGAAGTGCACATCATTATGCGCCAGTAGATGATTCTTAGTAACATTTGGGGGGTCATCATTTTGAACCACAATCCTCTTTGTTTGAATCATCTCTTCAACCTTTCTTCTTAAATTTTGACAATCTTCAGTATTGTGCCGTGGAGCATCATAATGGTATGCACACCATTATGTAGGATTAAAACCTTCTGCATGTGGGTTCACATAGTTTTAAGGAATCGGCTCTTTCATCTTCAAATGTTTCAACTTATTAAATAAACTTGTGTAAGACTTTCCAATTGATGTGAAATTATTTCTAGGCCTTCGACCTCCTTCAAATCCCTGTCTCAGACAAAGATTATAAGGTGCTCGAAAATTCTGTGAAGATGGACGAACATTTTGATGTGTTGGTGCTCGCCATTGAGAATTGTTTGGTGGATATACATGTGGTTGTGCACCATAGACTGCATATTGAGTTGGGATCATAGAGTATTGTGTATCTTGCACGGGGATATAGTGATGGTATTGGGGTGGTGCATATTGATAAAATGGACCCCTTAGACTTTTTTGTGTGTCTGACACAACATTCACTATATCCTCCTTCAGTTTCTTTCCCCCAAGATTTCTAGATCCATTTTTAATCACCTGTGTTATGGCTTTCAAGGGAGCTTGACTTACAATCTTTCCAAACTTGATTCCATTTTCCACCATTTCACCAATCTTAATAACTTCGACAAATGTTTTGCCAACAACAGAAAGTAAATAATGAAAGTAGTCTGGTTCTTGCGCTTGGAGGAAAACATCAATCATTTCAGACTCTTTCATTGGTGGCTTAACCCTCGCAGCTTGCTCCCTCCACCTTATAGCATATTCACGAAAAAATTTTATGGTCTTTTTTCTCATGTTGGCCAGTGAAGTATGATCTGGAACTATGTCAATGTTATATTGAAATTGTTAAACAAAACATCGAGCCAAATCATCCCATGTATGCCAGTTAGAAGTATCTTGATCTATAAACCATTCTGAGGCAATTTTCATCAAACTTTCCCCAAAATAAGCCATGAGCAATTCTTCTTTGTTTCCGTCCCCTCTCAGTTGATTACAATATCTCTTTAAATGATCTAGAGGATCTCCATGTCCATCATACTTTTCAAATTTTGGAGTATTAAAATCAATGGGTAGATGAACATGCATAAATCATTGAATGAGACACTTTTGTTCCCTCCAAATCCCTGCATATCTCTTACACTCTGTTCCAAACTCTTCATTTTTCTCGTCATTTCTTCATGTTCCTCGTTCTTAACAGCCTTTTCAGCTTCAATAGTGACACTATACTGATGAGTGTGAGGATGAGAGTTTGAAATATTAAGAGCCTCTTCACGGGTGTAGCCATGGTCATGAAAAACTTGGTACGAGGGATCATTTTTGGATTTCGGCGCCATAGTTGGTTGTGGAATGCTATTAGTCGGTGCAGTTTGCACGAAGAGTGGGTTATTCATCATAGGTATACTCAAAGGGCGCACCATAGAAGTTTCAGCGGTGTCAGATGTGTTATTTTAGGGGCCGAATCTAGGTGGATATATTGGATCATTTGTTGACACTTGGATAGGGGGTGACATATTTGTATTTAAATAGTCACAAATTGATGATGGTGGCGCTTGTCAACTCATCTAAGCTTCGTGCATATCTGTCATTTGCTGTCTTAATATTCTTACCTCTTCTGTTGACTCTTTTTCTTTGGAGGTCATCTGGTTTCGGACCTCATCATTGTCCGAATCATTTCCGTCTTTCTGAACCATTTTCTTTTTCCCTTTTGACCTTGTATTGTAGGGATGAGATGCCAGCTTAACCACAAACCAACAACTTTAATTTAACTCTGTGCATGGATGATTAAGTTTGTTAGAGTTAGACATTTCTTAATTATTAATTACTAATTATTTTTAAAAGATAATAAAAAAATAAAATAAAATAAAACAGAATAAATTATTTTATAATGCATTGATAAAAATCCGTTCGGGATAGCCTGTGTAACACGCTTGCGAACATGGATAAGATCTTTGTATTTTTTTTAAAGAAAAAATCCTTCAAGTTATTTTTTGAATTATTAAAAGAAAATTAATATAAAAAAAATTGATAAATAAAACTCCTTGGTTTTCATCTTTTTTTTTTAGATTTTTTTTATTTTTTTTTTAATAAAGAATCACTGAACCACAGAGAGGGTTGCCTGTGTATCTCATCAAGTGAGAATCAGGTGTGCGTAGTTCGTTCAGGTTGAACGGCTTAATTAAATTTTTTTATATATATTAACACTTGTCTGAAAATAAATTATTTTGATTTTTTTTATTAATTATACAAAAGAAACTTAAATATATTTTTTAGTTGAATAATGAAAAAATTTTCATTTTATTATTTTAAGTATATTAACTCCTAAAAGAAGAAATATTTATTTATTTTTTTGTAAAAATCAAAATTTCACTACACTTATAACACTAAATGAGTCAACTTCTAGAGACTTTCTAAATAGATGCATTTTCATATAGCACATAAAATGAGCTAAATTGTCAAGTAAGAGAAGGATACTTGTTCTAAGAGGACTCAACTCTTGTTTCAAGACTCACTAAGTCAAAATAAATTATGCAAATGAGTGGAGCCTACTAGGGTAACCAGGACTTAAAGAAGATAGGTGTCTAGACTGGCTTACTCAAGTGGACAACTCGAGCCAAGGAGGGGCAACTTATCGGTAGCAGCGCTATTCCAATTTCATTGCTTGTCCAACTTCGCCTAACATATGTGACTAAATATGCTTCGCTGGGTGTCAAGACACTCCAACTTTATCTCAAGAAAAAGTAGGATGCATAACTTCATTCGTGTGAATGTGTGCAAGTGTAGTCAGAGACTCATAAGGTGCGAGTAATTTTCTTATTTTTTATTTTGATTTTTAGTGAAGTTCAACAATATAAATATAATAGCAAAAAGATGAAAAATAAGTAGTATATTAGTCCATTAAACAAAATATATACACTCAAATAAAATAATAAAATCAAGTAAAAGTCAATATACAAAGTTCAAATTCTGGTTAGTTCCCAGCAGAGTCATTAGAGATGTCATACCCCTTTTTCGCGCAAGCAGTAGGGTTTTTCCAATTTTAAGTGACGTTGTTGATTAAGGGATTATTTTAATTTTTTTAGAGTCACCACTTGGAGTTGAGTTATGGTGTTCCAAGTCACCTTTTGTTTTAATACCTAACCAAAAGGAAATGACTTTTTATTTTGGTTTGCCAACCAGAAATTCAGCTAAGGAATTCAGTTGACTGAGGGGAAGATATTAGGCATCCCTCGAGTCCCGTGGTTCTAGCACAGTCGCTTTTATTGACTTATATTAATTTAAAAATATTTTTTATATATTATTTTCAGACCATGAATTGTATGCATTTTTATTGATGAACTTTTATTTGGTCTCGACCTAGATACGTAACCGTATTCTTGGTCTTCACGATTAGAGACACAACTGTCTTCTTTCCACCACACTTATATATTAACCTTATTTTCTATATATCTCTAATTTAAATAAATAAAAGTTAATTGAATTACTGGACAAGGTGCATCACTGCATCCTTGAGTTTATTTTTTAATGTCTCAAAAAAAAATATGTAACCACATTCTTAATCAAAAATAAATATTTTTTTATGTGCCTACATGTTTGTGTAAAGTTACAGAAAATACTTAGTCTTTCTAAAGAAAAATAAAATAAAATAAAATATAGTACTCAAATTCTAGGATAAAATTTCGGATCATATTCATATCTTTTTATTTTGTATTTCAATATTTTGTTTACTCTCGTATAATTAATATCAATATTAAGTATATACTTTCTACTCAAACAAAAAATAACACATTGTTAAAAATAAATCTCATTTTTGTTTGTTAGAACGACATAATAATAATTTATTTATTTATTTATTTTTAGTCTAATCATATGTACTTTATCATTATTATCTAAATCAAGACAAGAATAATGTTACGGTCCATTTGTTTTTAAAAGATCACAAAAAAATAAAAATAAATTAAAAAATCATCAATCAATGCAAGCCACATTCATAAAATAGGGATACAATACTAACAAATTAATTATTTCAATTAAATTAATAAATAAAATGAAATATAAGAAAACTTGTCATAAAATTACATCAAATTCAATGAATAGTTAAAAAAGACAAGAAAAAGTTGAATACCACAAAATTTGGATGGAACTTCGACTAGAACATTCACAATTTTTTTTATATGAATGTGCGTTTTGTTTTTCCTTCTTTTTCTTTCTGTTTCTTTTGTTGTGTGTTGGTGTATTTTTTATTTTTCTTTATTGCTGAAAATTTTCTGATTTGGGAGTGATTCTAATCCTCTCTTTCTTTTTTTCATGTGTTTTTGATGAATTTTTACCTTTTTTTTTCTTTTTGTTTGTGTGTGTTTATATATATAGTGTGTAGGAGTGTATGTGAGTGTGAGGGTGAGTGGATAGGATCATGTGAGAGCGTGGAAAGTGATAGTGGGGTTGTGGGTAGATGTGATGATAATGAATAATATTCTTATAATTTAAATATATCAAAATTATAAATAATAAACATTAATTTTCTAGAACCAATTAAAAAAAACTAAATGGATAATTAAAAATATAATTAAGAAACACTAGTTTATTTATTACATTTAAATTATAAGAAAATATATTTTTGTAACTTTTCATTTATTTTTTTAACAATTTAATTTTTTTCTTAAAAGATGATTCTATTTTTGTTGTTTCCGAATATATAAAAATAACTTAATAAAAATAAGATAAAACTAAAATATCTAACTTAAACATAAAAGAAATATTTAAGGAATAAAAAATAGTATAAAACCTTATGTTTGGTCAAAAATTATGTGTCTACAGCAATAAAAAACACAGTGATATTGTTATTGAACTAGTTGAAGGTAAGGATTTGACTCATCCCATTGTTGACATTCTCTACAACAATTAAACGAGTTTTTATATTTGATTATAACAACTGCTAAAATTCTCTACAACAATTAAGCAAATTGTTGTACTTTTTGTAGCAATTGCTATAATTATCTACAATAATTAATGGGATTGTTGTATTATTTTACAACAATTGCATAAATTTCTACAATAAGTACAAAAATTATTGTAGTTTTCATAGCAGCTGCTGAACTTTCTACAACAAGTAAGAAAGTTGTTGTACTTTATATAACAATTGCTAAACTTTTCTATAACAAGTAAACAGATTAATTGGCTAATTGATTGTTTATTGCTTGTAACACTCATATTTAATGATAAAAAGAGTAGTGTTGCTTTAATTTAAAAATAAATTTTATGTTGGATAGTGATCTTGTATAATTAGATAGTTATTTGAAATATTAGACAATCGATTCCATTACAATTTCACATGTAATCAAATTATAATGAGTAAATGATTGTTTATTGGTTGTAACACTCATAGTTATGATAAGTAGAAAAGTGTTGATTTAATTCAAAGATAAATTTTTCGTTAGATAGTGATCTTGTATAATGAGATAGTTATTTGAGATGCCACACGATCAATTCCATTACAATTTCAGATTTAATCAATTTATAATGAGTAATTGATTGTTTATTGATCACTCATATTTAATGATAAATAGAATAGTGTTGATAGAATTTTAAAATAAAATTTAAATTAGATAGTAATCTTGTTTAATGAGATAGTTATTTGAGATACTAGATGATCAATTAAGTAATTTCACATGTAATCAATTTTAATTGAAAATTAATTGTTAATTAGTTATATTAATCATATTCCATTATAAATAGGATAGTTTTGACTAATTTTAAAAGAAAATCTAAAATAACTAGTATTTTTTTTTGAATATGCTACAATAAATAAGTAAATTATTGTACTTTTCATAGCAATTATATCGCTACAATTCTCTACAATAATTAAACGAGTTGTTGTATTATTTTACAATGATTGTTCAAATTTCTAAAACAAGTATGGAAGTTATTATACTTTTTATAGCTGTTGTTGAACTTTTCTACAACAAGTTCATTCATTCGGAATATTCATATTCATCCTACCACATTCATCTTTCAACACTTGTAATTGGTCATCACATAAATTATGATTCTCCACCAATCTTTCAACCATGTAAATCCTTAAAACACCTCTAGGTTTATCTTCCAAATAAGTACTTAAACTAAGTTGATAATTGTGCATCGAGATATTATATGCAATATCTCGATGTACAATTATCGCAATTGTCACGAAACATTTTTTACTCTTCCAAAGCCAAATATAACGATTGTTGGACTCGACTCATTAACTATTATAATCAACTGGTACTACTATTCTATCTCCCATTAATGATTTTGAAGATACCTAAAAATATTTTAAGTTAGAACTAAAAAAATTAATCATAACAAAAATTTTATTAAAATATCACAATTGTTGTAAGTTATTCAGCAACTGCTGAAATAGATATAGTAATTGCGGCAATTATTCAACATCATTTAGCAATTGTTGTAAATTACTGAAACGATCATATCAGTTGGTGAAATTTTTATCAGTGGCAAGAACAATAGCACAAAAATCAAAATTGTAAATGAATAATACATCCAAACAATAATAACTTGTTAAATGATTGAAGATTATCAGTTAAAAAGTAATTTCTAAAGTTTAAGACCTTTTCAAATCATACGTTAAATTAAAATTTGAGATTCTCCCTTCTCAACTTCTTCAAATAAGAAATGTACAATAAGTTGCAACACCAATAGAAGAACAAAAACAAGAACAAGAAGAGCCTAGTGATGAAGATTTGAAGAAAAAAAATGTGAAAAAAGGGGCATCGGAAAGAAAAAGCTGATTTGAGGATCTTTCTATTTAGAAATTAGGATTTTAATTAAATTTGGGTGAAAGTGAAAAATAAAAACTTGAGCACCTATTTAACTCTTTTTGAAAATTGATTAAAAATTTGTCACTTATACTTAATAACTAAATTAGGTTCACTCTTTTTAAATTTCAAAACTTTTTTGTCACCTATATATAATTCATTCTCCCAAGTACGTATAGGATATGTGGCGAGAAAAACATTAAAGTGTTCAATTCCAAGGTAAAGCCACGTTGCATCCATTTGTTAAGTGTTCACAATACCCTCCAATGCAATTTTAAAGACAAAAACTGTCTGATACCTCACATTTCTACTATAGCATACTAAAATAAATTCATCTCTGTCAAACAAAAATAACTTGTATAATTTTCCCTAAAATTGAAAAAATATTTGTCATGCTTAATTATTATTCCAACAGACTAAGGTCACCTCAATACTACTCGTAACTGAGCGTTTCGATAAAAAAATGTTACTACAATTCATGAAAGTAATAAACAAAATACATAATTTAGGTATTAAACAAGCAAATACGAATTGTTTAAATTTGTTTGAGGGAATAAATAAGAATCAGAAAGTTTATGTACATTAAACGTTATAATTTTGTATGCTACAGTGCTAATAAATAAAGAAGCTAAAGAATTGTTTTGGTAAAATAAATTTAACAATGATAAATAAATAAAGAAGCACTAAAAATATATTTGGTTGAGTTTGCGAAATATTTTTCAACACACATTTCGAAAACCCTTATTTTTTGGCCTATTTTTTATGGTTTAAATATTTTTGTGGTAATTATAATATTTTTGGACGTAACAGTTGTATGGAGAGACAGAGCTATTGATGGATAGCCTGTAATCAAAATCGTCATTTCAGGGTCTTTAAAGTATATATAAGAGAAGTTTACATAAGCGCATACCGTGAGGGAACTAAATGCTTCTTCATTCCTAGGGTTAAAATCGAGGACTCTGACATATTAAAAAATTGAGTCCTTCTTTCTTCCCTATTTAACTTGTAATTATTGTTGGTTCCCTCAACAAAACTTAAAAAAGAAAAAATAAAATAAATCTGTTATTTTGTTGTATAAAAAAGAAAGTTAAAAATGGCTCATGGTAATGAGAAAGAAATAGATACGAGAACCGAGGAGGAGAAAGCCATAGATGCATGGCTTCCTATCACATCGGATCGAAATGCGAAATGGTGGTACTCTACTTTTCATAATGTTACTGCCATGGTTGGTGCTGGTGTTCTGAGTCTTCCATATGCCATGTCTGAGATGGGATGGTATATATGTTTTTTTACTTTAATTCCCACATCATACTTATTTGGTTGGTCGTAAATTACGATGTTTTAAATATTAAATAATAATAATTATTATTTTTGATTTGTTGCATTCAGGGGCGCCGGAGTGGTAGTAATGTTAATGTCTTGGGCAATAACATTTTACACAATATGGCAAATGGTAGAGATGCATGAAATGGTACCAGGAAAAAGATTTGATAGATACCACGAGCTAGGTCAACATGCATTTGGTGAGAAGCTTGGTCTTTGGGTAGTTGTACCCCAACAAATAGTGGTGGACGTAAGTTCATGCATAATATACATGGTTACAGGTGGCAAGTCATTAAAGAAATTTCATGAAACAGTTTGTCCTGATTGTCAACCAATAAAACTTACCTACTTCATCATCATTTTTTCGTCAGTCCACTTTGTTCTTTCTCACTTACCAAATTTCAATTCTATATCATTTGTGTCCTTGGCTGCTGCAGTGATGTCGTTGACATATTCGACTGTTGCTTGGGCAGCATCTGTAGGTAGAGGTATTGAAGGTAGGGTAGTGAGCTATGAACTTAGGGGTGAAAAGACAAGTGATAATGTATTCATGTTTTTGAGTGCACTTGGTGATGTTGCTTTTGCGTATGCTGGCCATAATGTTGTTCTTGAGATTCAAGCTACTATTCCATCAACACCAGAAAAACCCTCCAAAGGTCCTATGTGGAAGGGTGTATGGGTCGCTTATCTCATCGTTGCTATTTGTTACCTCCCTGTCGCTTTTATTGGCTATTGGGCCTTTGGTAATCAAGTTGAGGATAACATCTTGCTTTCACTCGAAAAACCTATGTGGCTTGTTGCTGCTGCTAACATGTTTGTTGTCGTCCATGTTATTGGAAGTTATCAGGTACATATACATATACCTAAAACATTCATTCATTCTTATTCATTCATAAACTTATAATTATATATATTGCTTCCAGGTTTTCGCAATGCCTATGTTTGACATGATAGAAACATATGCCGTCAAATCTATCAAACTAAAACCTTCCACTTTTCTTCGCTTCGCAGTTCGTACAACATATGTTGGTAAGTGCAATTACATTTTCCATAAAGCCTGCATCATCATGCATCAATTTGTCATATTTACTCTACTTTAATTTCTTTTTTTTTTATTGTATATATATATAGCAATGACGTTATTCGTTGGTATGACCATACCATTCTTTGGTGGTCTAATGGGGTTCTTTGGTGGATTTGCTCTAGCCCCAACATCATATTACGTAAGTTAAATTTAATTATACTCTATAAATATAGAATTTCTTTTGTGTATTGCTTCTCCTCAATCACTAATTTCTTTATTTTTTTCAACTTATTTAGCTTCCTTGCATCATTTGGCTTATCATAGTAAAACCCAAAAGGTTTGGCTTTTCTTGGTGGATGAATTGGGTGAGTAAAATATTATTATTTAATTCCATGTTATCTAATTTTTTTAATCTTACTATGTGCTTTCCAAATAAATTTCAGTTTTGCATCATAATTGGAGTATTGCTAACTGTTTTATCGCCTATCGGAGGAATGTGGACTCTTATCAAACAAGCGAAGAATTACCGATTTTACCAGTGATTTGTAGTTTCTTTTTCTGAAAACTTGTAACTGTAAATAGTTATCTTTTTGTTTTTCTTTTGCTATTTTGTTTGTTACATTTATGTTTTTGAATAATCATTTAGAACAACAAAAATGTATGTTTTTATAGATACTTAACAACCTTTGTGAATAATACTTGGAAATAAAATATCTCCGTTTACGAGTACTACCGTCTAATACTACTAGTTTTAGGGCTCTCTCGTTTAGACACTAAGTCTTCAAAAATTGGTTAAATACACACTTTTTATGATATCATCACTTAAAGGTCAAAAACTATCATCTCTCGTCACAAAAATCTAAAATAATACCCTCTCAATATTAATTGAATTTGTGATGCATCACATACATATTAAGAAAAATATTCAAGAACATGGTCTAAATTATAATTTGCACTATTGTCTTTGTAAAATCATAAATATATAATATTGTAAATAGTGTAAGTATCTCCTATAAAATATAAAACTTCAATAAATGAAAGATCAAATATGAATTTTTTTTTTAAACGTACATCTTGAACTTTAAAAAATCTATTTATTTTGAAGAACAAAAATAGCTAAAACAATTCACTTTATATAGAATAGAGGGAGTACAAAATAGTTTCTAAACCATCTCAATCCTTAAGTTATAAAAATACAGAATAGTCTCATGGATAGTGTCAACAATTGTCACACGACGCCTTGGATAATTATGGATAATGTCAATCAAATTATTAAACTTAAGGAGCTTGCGGGTTTTAATATGGTGCACTACTTTAGGGAAGCAAACAAAGTCGCGGACAGGTTTACTAATCCAAGTAATGGCTTCTCGTAAAATCATATGTTTCAATTTTATGAAGAACTGATCAAAGTGAAAGGACTCTAAGAAATGACAGATTGGGGCTTCCCAATCTTCGTACATTCAACAGAAATCAACTAGCAAAATCCACAAAAAGAAAAATAACTTTTATTAGAGGCATTTCTTTTTTTATCTCTAAAAGTCCTAATCAAGTCATAATTGGTCAATAACGATTAAAAAAATTCGGACACCACGTTATGGCTCTGTCCTAAAAAGTTCACGACCAGACATAAATCAGCTCGTTAAAAAGTCATTAGTGATGAGAAAAAATCCGATCATTATACCGAGAGGAAGCTCGACGTGATTGGGGGTCGAAAGCTAAATTTCAATTTGAGGCTTAAAATATAAACAAACTTTATTTATGCATTTATTCAAAAATTATTTTTCTTACATTATTTAGATAAAAATTATTCGTATTTTAATATTGTTTCTTCAGTTATTAGTTTTAGTTAAGATTTTATCAACTCAACATTGGAATGAAAGAGACAATTATTATATGAATTGTTAACATAATTCAATTAGTAATAAATTGGCAAGTATTAAATAAAGATAAAAGTTTGAAGCATATAATTTGGAGCAAGAAGTTGATGACTTGATATACCCCATTTTAATATGCTTGTAGTAACGGTTGAAACAAATTTAAAAAGAAATTAAAAAAAAATTGTAACTCACTTTGTTCAGCACTTTCACTATTAATATTTTTAATTTTTAACAAAGTACAAAAAATGTTAAAATAAATAAAATAATATATATTTTAAAAAATTATACTTTTTATCATAAATAATCATTTTTTATATAAAAGTTTCAACACATAATTTATTTATTCTTGATAAAAATTTGAGGCCTAAAGAAAAGTTTATTCTCAAAGGCATAGAGTCAGCACTGGTTATACCTTAGTTTAACAATCAAATTGACCTTGTTTATTGATTGTTACTACTACGAATCTCATTTATGACACTGATAGCATGTCATTCAAAGCTTAACAAAATCTACTTAAGTATAAAATTGAATGCAACACTAGAATTTTTCCCACAATTCTCGTGACTTTTTCTCTACAGAAAGATTAAAAACGAGTAAATACCATTCTTCATTTGAAAGTAGATGAAAATAAATTAGATGTTAGACAAAAAAAAATGTTGCTTACACTATTTTAAAAATATTATTAGGTGTTTATCAGATCCTTAAAAAATAATGTGTTTTTGGAGGATCTGACATGAGTACGTATATTAATATTTTTGGAGAATCTGAACAACACGAGAGTGAAAAGAAAAATAAAGACTTTAATTTTGTGGACACTCATATTGTGTTTTATCATAGACCAATTTGGAAATGAAGCGTTGATAGTTTATGACGGAATACTTATCAATCAATCGTGTTAATAAAATAAAAAAAATTACGTGGATAAGCAAACTTATACTATTAATTACTCATTATAGCTATAGTTTGCTATAATTACAACTCGCGACTAACATTATACATTAATTACGTGGGCTGACTTCGAGTTTGTATAATTAGTCATGTTTGTATATGTATAATTCGCCAGGATATACAAATAAATATGCATAATATACAACTTTTTTAGCCTATATACATATACAATTCACCTATATCCCACTCTCTGTCCTCTCTCGCTCGCCTCTCTCCTCCCTCTCTCAATCTCGCTTGCTCTTTCCTTCCTCTCCCAATCTCGCTTTTCATTTATATAAATGTATATCTATAATATACAATTATATACATATACAATTCACCACTCTCCCACTCTCTGCCCTCTATCGCTCGCCTCTCTCAATCTCGCTCGCCTCTCTCCTCTCTTCCCAGTCTCGCTCGCCTCTCTCCTCCCTCTCCAATTCTCTCTTGCCATATATACAATTATTATGCATAATAATACAATTATCTAACCAATATACACATACAATTCACCTTTCTCCCCTCTTTACCCCTCTCTCTCCTGTCTCCTTTCTCTCCCAGTCTCGCTTGCCTTTCTCCTCCAAATAACACGTAGCTACAAATTATAATTATCAAACTATAGCTACGAAGATTAATTAATTATTTTTAAAAGGCTATACGTGAAAGTTTCCCTATGAAATAAGTGAGGTCCAAGGAGATGGCACAAGTATAAAAGGATAAAAATCTTACAAACAAGTATGTGGACAGGAAACCCCAACATTTAAGGAAGCCATAAAATAAGACTTAAATATCCTTATATATGAATGTAATTTCTGAAACAAATCTTTCCGAATTAACACTTATTTTGGTACTAGAATGAATCATGGCACATGCTAACATCAAATGATCATGACCTTTAAGAATATATAAGAGTTGGAGTTGAAGTTGAACAATAAAATGCTTATACCCTTATTTGTGTAGGAAACGTAGAATCAGAATATTATATTTAGAGAATGTTCAAGTTTATACAGACTACTTAAGACCACTTGAGATAATTAGAATTATTAATTAAATATCTATTTATAGTAGTAAAATATAAAATAAAAAATCTTACAAAAATAACTAAATACATGTATTACAAACTCCTAAAGGATTTCTTGAAAAATTAAGAGACAATTCTGAAAGACTAAACATTATTGTAAATACATTAATTTTAACGCTCCCCGTTAATGCATTTTCTTGACAACTCCAATGCATTCTTGAAGATAGCAAAATTTCTTTCTAGGAAGTGATTAGGTGAAGATGTCTGCACGTTGTTCTCTCTGTCTGGCAATAATGCACCTGAATCTCCACTACAAAGGAACCTCAATTACCAACAAAAAAATTCGTTGATAAATTGATCAAATCAGTTGGCAAATTGAGTTACTGTTGTTCATCTTGTATTTCAAACATACTTAGAACAAAATTTTGAACATCTTTGTAAGACATCAAAGTTTAATAACATTTTCACAACTAGAAAATTAAAACTAGTAGCGAAACTAGAATCAGAAACAGAATTTAAAAAATTACGAAATATTTTTTCTTAAATAAGAATTGTTGTTAATATGTGTCTAAAGAATCTTACTGATTTCAACAAACTTTGTAGAAACACGAAGTTACCAAGTTTAATGAACCAGTGAAGAACAAAAGAATAGAAGAACTGAAATTAATTCACAAATCTGAAATTTGTAAAACACGTACCAGAATTTGGAAAATTTTTAATAGAAAAAAAACAGTCCACTGAACTCACAGTGTCCCCTTAAGGAAATTATTCCCCTCTAGTATCTGAGTTTTGATTTGGAATATGACCTCCCAGGTTAAAATGATCTCAATCACCAGAGTATAGATACCAAAAACTCCGGTGTCAGCGAACCACTCAACGGCAATAAAGTACACTTAGAATACAAGATTTAGTAGTTGAAGAAGAAGTCCATGAATTCTATATTAAAATAAGAGGAAATCCCTCAATTCATAGAAAACAAAGGGTAGTGCGAAAAGGTTCTTATTGTGCCTTACTGGAAAGGTCACAAACTTTTGGAAAAGTCACAATCTTTCAAAAAGGTCATCACCTTTCATAAAAGTCACAACTTTTCATAAAATTCACAACTTTTCATAAAAGTCACAACTTTTCATAGAAGTCGCAACATTTCATAAAAGTCACAACTCTTCATAAAAGTCACAACTCTTTATTTTCCATTCACACCTTTTTAAAACCCAACAATCCCCCGCATGAATGGGGAATGACTCGAAGACAGAGAAACGGACAAGTGTGTGTACTTTACAAGCAAGAATTAATTGCATCTGGATAAGTAGGTTTCCCCTTGGACTTTCCGTAGTGAACATATGTCGGATATACTCGGTCAATCGGTAGAGGCGATATCTTTGAACCGTCGAATTTTGGTGTATACCTAGACAACCATATGTCACACAATTAATCCTTTACCGTTTATGGTTCATACGGTTGTGTTCGTTTTAGCCATGAACACCTCCTAGTTTCATGAGTGTATAGAGAGATGGGCTTTTGACAATCATCTTATATGAAGCGGCTTACACTTCACACTCACATAGGTGATTCCTAACCGTGTTATCGCGTAGATACACTATTTGGTCAACTCTGCCAAACTCAGCAAATCATTAAAATCATTAAGCTTTATTAACTCATTAGCAAGCCTTAATGTTGTATCCTTGTCCCTGAGCATTGTCTTCATCATGAGAATGGATTGAATTTGTTGACAATGCCGAACCATCATTCACAACTTTGTTTTTCTCTTTGAATCTAGCTCTTGGGATCTCCTGTCTACTAGATAGAGTTACCGCCATGATGACTTGTCCTAAGCCGTAAATTCATTCCCTTCGATGATCTTCTAACTTCCTCTCTAGTTAGGTCTTTTTGTAAGTGGATCCGACACATTATCCTTTGACTTTACATTGTCAATTCTGATAATTCCACTAGAGAGTAGTTTTCTAACGATATTATGTCTATGTCGTATATGACGAGACTTTCCGTTATACGTCATGCTCCATGCCCTACCTATTGCATCTTGACTGTGAAAGTGTATGCATACTAATGCCAATGGTTTGGACCAAAATAGAATATCTATCAAGAAATTTTGGAGTCTTTCAACTTATTCACCGACCTTATCTAGAGCACCTAGCTCAAAGATCATTGTAGAGTTAGCGATATATGTCTCTTTTAAAATATTTCTAAGAGACTGCTCCTCTACCAATAGTAAATAAATATTCACTCGTGAATTTTACTTCATTCGTCCGATGATTCAATTTGCATCACTATATCTTTCAATATTGTTGGATATTGTTATAATGCAAGACATAATTTAAATATTATTTTAAATACTCCAAAACTCTATTTATTATCGTCTAATGAATTTTTTTGGGATCACTTGTGAACCGACTAAGTTTAAAATGACAAATGCTATATCTGATTGCACACACTATATGATATACATCATGCTTCCCAAAACTCTAGCACAATCCAATTGTGAGTCACTTTTGTTTTCACTCTTTTGAAATGCAAAACTCACATTTATTGGAGACTTGACAATATTGACATCCAAATATTTGAACTAGTTAAGTACCTTTTCAATGCAATGAGATCGTGAAAATGCTAAACATTATGAAGTTCTACGAGTTCTTATATCTAAGATCGCATTAGCAACTTCAATAATTTTCATTCCACTTGCTTTATAGCATGCATTTAGTATCATTTATGTCATTAGTGTCTCTATTGATGATCAACATATCACCAATATACAAACAAACAATGACCTTATGATGTTAATGTGAACACATTTATCACTTCCATCATTCTTCAATCCATTTGCCGACATGGTTTGATCAAATTATGTCATTGTTTGGGTGCTCTCATAATGTGACTTAACAAGTTCACACACTTTCTTTTATTTATCAGGAACCACAAAACCCTCGGGTTGTTCCATGTAAATTTTTTCCTCCAATTCTATATTTAAGAAAGTTCTTTTCACATTTATTTGATGAATTTGGAGGTCATATACCACATTAATAATTTTTGCATCCGAATGGATGTGATTCTAATTACTAACGAGTATATATATATATTTACAAGATCAAAATCTTGTTTTTTTTTGTCTAAAGCCTTTGACACAAAGTCTTGCTTTAATTTTTCAACAGTTTCATCAACTGTTATTTTTCTTCTAAAGATTCACGTTGAACCCAAGGGTTTATTTTCTTGAAGAAGATCAATTAACTTCCAATATTGTTTATTGACACCATCTTTCCAAAGAATGAGTCCACAGAAGACACAAGAAATGTTACAAAATCATATTCAATGGAAGTAAATGTCCTTTAACATTTACTAAGCCTCTGAATCTCTTTATTAAGTACATTATCCTTTTCATTTCCTAGGTCTTTTAGACCATTCTCTAGACTTCTCAAGTCTAATTTACAGTCCACATTCATAGGTCCTATTTTAATTCTTTTAAAAATAGGATCTTGGACTTTGACTAGATACTCCCACACTTTAAAATATTGCAAGTTGGATTTCCTTCCTTTCCATTTCTCATATGAAAAGATGTATTCTGATCAAACAAAATCGCTTTCGTGCTAAAAAAGATAAAACTTTTTGTTGTTCCCTTTTGCAATAAGTATAGTTCCTCCACACAGATTTTATGTAAACCCGAACTTATAAATAATGCATCCATCATTTCTTTCAACGTTCGATTTTTCATTAGATTGAGGTGAATATGGCAGTAGTTTGATGGATATTCCACTTTCCAAACATATTTCTGCACAATGAGATTTATACTCTCCATTCTTATCACTTCTTATATTTTTTTCACACTGATTTTCAACTTAATATTACATTGTCTAGACATTTCTATTGCTTCATTCTTACCATTCAGCAAATAGACATAGTCATTTCTAATGCAATTCTCAATAAAAGTAACAAATACTTTTTCCCACCATGAGATGGTGTTAACTTCCTATCACAAATGTCAGTGTAAATCAATTCTAAGGGATTAGAATTTCTTTCAACAGATTTATAAGAATTCTCAACATACTTAGATTCCACAAAAACTTGACATTTTTATTTATTGCACTCAAAGTTAGGCAAAACTTTTAACTTGATCAGTTTTCCTTACAAGGTTTTGTAATTGACATGCCCCAAGTTTTCATGTCACAAATATTGACTCAAGCAAGTAAGAACAAATAACAACATTGAGTTTGAAAAGCTCTCGCGAGGTATCTTTTTCCTCACTAATATTTTGTTCCTATTTCTTACAATTTTGTGTGATACAAACATTGTTTAGATTGTCAAATGTCCTTTTCAGAAGGACATTTTCATAACTTTCAATATGATTGTTATAGAACTACCCATGAACAAAGTTTCATCGGGTTCAATAAAGACAATATATTCCAAATGTTATTTTTACAAAAGCATAACAAATGACTATTCATCAATATTCATGTCTATGCAAATACTTTTATTATAATAGACATATCTTTTTATGAAAAATCACAACATTTTAAGTGATATTTTTTTTTCATAAAAGAACACAATTATTTTGAACAAGTATATATATATAATTTGGATGTTTCATACTAGTCACACTATATACTAGTAATAGAGAAACTCAACAACCACAATACCAAATATACTCCATGAATTTTGTGGGTATAATAAATACAAAAGTATCATTGAATTTCATATCTTTTGCTCCAAAGTTAAATTAGACACCAAGCCTAATCATAAGCAAATAACCCCCACATTTCAAATGTGATCTCAAAAATATTTTTCAAGTATTTGAGAATAGTTTTTTCACATATTTTAATATTGAAAACATTATTCTACGAAAGAATTATAGTGCTGCAATTCTCTTTGAAAATGTTTACACAATGCCATAAATAGACATACCATATAGTATTTTAAATACTAACAATAAGGACAAAAAAAATTATACAATTTATTTCTATATTACATTGAAGTTTATAGAAAATAAAAAGTACAACACTGACTTATTATGTGAAGTTTTCATATTCTTCAAACCAATTGCATATTCCAATTTATCCAGAGTATAAAACCATAAAAGTTTTTAGTCCACAAAAATCAGACACATTAACATTTCTCATGGAGTACAAAACTACAAAAGTCTTTTTTTTCTCCAAACAGAATAACACATATTCTTTATCACATAGAAATATTTTTCTTATCAAATAGTCTTCCAACTATAACATATTGACATACTATGTTATGAAACAAAAATATGCATCTCTCATTTTTGAAAACTAAAGAATTTTAAAAGCAACAATATTTGCGAAGTAAAATTCATTCCACAACATATGATTTGCAGATCTTTTTCCAAAGATATACATAATAAAAAAATAAAAAATCAAAGATGATAACTCTTAGAAACTATTTTCCTCCTTAAATAATTTAATAAGAAGGTTACCTGGTAATCTTTAAATGGAATACCATAAAAATTTTCTGTTACATTCTCACTTCGACCTTGCTAAAATAGACAACGAATTATGGAGAAGTAATGCATTTATCTTCTACTTTCATTGATCAGATTCTCTTAATCAGTAGAATACAAAAAATACTAACAGTATATTAATTTTCTTAAGATTGTTGTTCATCTTGTATTTCAAACAAACTTAGAACAAAACTTTAAACATCTTTGTAAGACAACAAAGTTTAAGAACATTTTCACAACTAAAGTATTAAAACTAGTAGCGAAACTAGAATCAGAAATAGATTTAAAAAAAACATACGAAATATTTTTCTTAAAGAAGAATTATTGTTAATATGTGTCTAAAGAATCTTACTGATTTCAATAAATTTTGTAGAAACACGAAGTTACCAAGTTTAATGAAGGAGTGAAGAACAAAAGAATAGAAGAACAAAAATTAATTCTCAAATCTAAAATTTATAAAACACGTACCAGAATTTGAAAAATTTTCAATAGAAAAAAAAATCCACTGAACTCACAGTGTCCCCTTAAGGAAATTATTCCCCTCTAGTAACCGAGGTTTGATTTGGAATATGACCTCCCAGGATAAAATGATCTCAATCACCAGTATAGATACCAAAAACTCTGGTGTCAGCGAACCACTCAATGGCAGTAAAGTACACTTAGAATACTAGATTTAGTAGTTGAAGAAGAAGTCCATGAATTTTATATTAAAATGATAGGAAATCCGTCAATTTATAGAAAATAAAGGGTAGTGCGAAAAGGTTCTTATTGTGCCTTACCGAAAAGGTCACAAACCTTTGGAAAAGTCACAATCTTTCAGAAAGGTCGTCACCTTTCATAAAAGTCACAACTTTCCATAAAAATTACAACTTTTCATAAAAGTCGCAACTTTTCATAAAAGTCGCAATATTTCATAAAAGTCACAACTCTTCATAAAAGTCACAACTCTGCATTTTCCATTCACACCTTTTTAAATCTAACAATTACCAACCGTATGCCAACTTATATTAATTCGTTGCTAAAAAGATTATCGGTAAATATTACCAACTAATTTTAATTTGTTGGTAAACTTACAAACCAATAATTAGTTGGTAAACACCCAAAGATGTTGTTACAAAATCTTAAAATATGGCCCTGAAATTTGTGTGGGTAAATTTACCAACTATTTTTTGGTTAGTATATCGTTAGCACCTTTACTAACGAATTGAAAAGGAGTTAGTAAATTTTTTTCTTCATTTTTTGATTCATACATTGGTAATTGGTTGGTAATTTTAGTAACAAAAAAATTGTGTTGGTAATTTGCCGATAAATTTTAAATACTTTTTTTTTAAATTTTTTTGTTTGATTTTCCACCTAGTGTTCGGTACCGGAAATGGAGCCGACTAAATATGGATTCACACCGAAAAGTCCCACATTGGGTGGTAAAGCACTCCCTAACAAAGATGATGTACCCAACGGGAATCAAACCTAAGACCTCTTGGTTAAAGATGCAAAGTACTTACCACTACACCACAACCCTTGCTTGTAATAAATTTAAAATACTTTAGTATGATTATTTATTTTTCTAATAAATTTACTAATTGATTGTTAGTTTATTGGTAGTATATCATTCAAGTCAATGTTAGCTTAGTAATTGATTGACAATATATTCAAAATATTATTAACTGAATAATTATTAGTAAAATATTTATTAATTTATTGCATTTAAAAATCTAAGAACACGAATATAAATTCAAAAATATTAATCAATTTTATAAATCATATTTGAATGAAACAATGCAAAATATACGATAACAAGTTCAACTTATCTCAATATGACACATATCATTATATCAAAAAAATTTAATTTGAGCACGTTTACAAAAAATATTGACCAAGTATAAATTTTGGCCAAAAGTTAGAACGCCTAACAACACAAACTGAAAATGGAAGTATAAAATCCTGAAACAACCATCTTGTTAGATATAAAAATGACCTTTTGAATAATTGATCTAACAAAATTTTCAGTAGAGCACATTTACAAATATTTCTATGCAAAATCTAATTTTTGCCAAAAATTAAAAGTTAAATCGCCTAACAGTACAAATTGAATATAAAACCTCAAAATCCAAACCAGCCATCCTATAAAATGAAAAATGACCTTCCATAGCTAACAGCGCTGACGAAATTCAAATTTGAGCATGTTTCCAAAAAAAATAAATAGATCTAATTCAAATTTTATCCAAAAATTTAAACGCTTAACGACACAAATTAAAAATAAGTCTCAAATTCCGAAGCAACCATCCTATAAGATTAAAACAGAACTTATATGGCAACTGCGGTGACAAAATTTCAGTTTGAGCACGATTACCAAAAATATTGACTAAAGTGAAATTTTGGCCAAAACTTAAAAGGTAAAATGCCTAACAACATATACAAAAAAAGGAAGCCTCAAAATCCGAACCCTCTATCTTATTACATCAAAAATAATTTTTAGCATCTAACTGTATTATCTATGTACGTTATCAAATATATTGACCAAAGTCAAATTTTTGCTAAAATTTATATGTTAAACATCTAACGGCACACAGTAAAAATGAAAGCCACAAAACTCAAATCAATCATCCTACTAGATATAAAATGACCTTTGGAGTTAATTACGCTAGCGAAATTCTCATCTGAGCACGTTCACAAAAATATTGACCAAAGTCAAATTTTGGCCTAAATATAAAATTTAAAATACATAACGACAAAAACAAAAATGAAAGCCTCAAAACATGAACCAACCTTCTTGTTAGATAAAAAAACGACCTTTCGAAGCTAATGACACTGACGGAGTTCTAATCTGAGCACGTTTACCAAAAATATTCAACAAAGTCAAGTTTTGGTTAAAATTTAAAAGTTAAAACACCTAATGAAACAAATTAAATATGAAGTCCTCAACACTAGACACTAATTTACCAAAAAAATTAATTTCAATTGGTAATTTACCAACTATTAAAATATAAGTTAGTAATTAATAATTTACCAATAAAATTTATCAGAGTTGGTAATAGTTACTGTTCAACTAAACATTCATATGTAATATTACCAACTAATAATTAATATGTTGGTAAATTTTACAAATGGATTAGTGATCGATTGATATATTAGCAACTATTTTAATGATGTTAGTAATTTACTAACTACAATCTTTATTCGTCGACAAAATTTCCAACTAATTTGATATTGGTTGGCAAGTTTACCAATAAATTATATTTTGTTACTAATTTATCAAAACATTTTTATTTGGTTGGTAAATTTAGCAACACAATCTTGTCATTGGTAAATGTTTGCTTAGTAATTCATTGATAATATGTTAAATTATATAAATAATTTTTTATCATATTTACCAACCGATATATACTTCATTGGTAATATTACCAACAAAAGGTGTGCGTTAGTAAAATTTCTGTTGGTAATCCATTGATAGGAGGTTGCTAAATTTGGCGCCATTTTTCCCCGTCGTATTTACCAACTAAAATACTTAGTAAAATCTATGTTAGTAATCTGTTAGAATTTTGTTGTTAATTTAAAAATATTATCCGATTAGAAATTTTTTGATAATTTGTTGGTAGAATACTAACTCACTTAAGTTGTTAGTAAAATTTGGTGGCAATTAGAGATTTTTTTTGTAGTGTTCGCCTTTGTCTTGTGCTTCTCAGATAAGATGATACTTCATGGAAATATGCTTTGATCTTTCATGGTTAACTTGATTCTCGGCAATTGAAATAGTTGATTTGTTATAACAAGAAAAAACAATCCTTCTCTTTTGTTTTTCACCACTTTCTTCAAATATTCTCCTAGGCCGAATAGCTTGAGAAGTAGCCTTAGTTGCTGAGACATAATCTGCATCAACAGCAGATTGATCAACAACACTTTGCATTTTTGATAACCAAGAACAAATATTGATCCAAATGAGAAAGCAGAACCAGGAGTACTCTTCATGTCATCTATACTTCCAGCCCAATCACTACTAGAATAACCAATTAAGTTCAAATCTCCCCCAAATTTATACATTATCCCATAATCCATTGTTCATTGCAAGTAGCGTAGAACACACTTTACAACTCCAAAATACAGTTGTCTTGTTTTTGCATGAATTTCGATGATAAAATATAAGCAAACATATTTTCAGGTCTTATTGAAGTAAGATATAGGAAATTTTCAATCAAGATCCTGCAAAGTGAGTTATTAGCTTGCTTTCCTCCATCAACTTTTTTGAACTTCTCATTTGCTACTTATGATATGACCATGAACCTGCTATCCATCATTTTGAATGTTTGAAGAAAACTGTTACTGTACTTCTTTTGAGAAATGAGAATTCCTTCTTTCACATGAGAAACATTGATGCACAAAGAATAATTTAGCAACCTAAGAACACTCATTTCATAGGTTTTCATCATATCTTGCTTGAATTTTTGCGTCATCTTCATATCATTTCCTGTAAAGAGCAGATCATCAACATAGAGACAAACAATGATAATGCTTTCATGTTCTTTCATCACTTACTAAGTGGCTTCGTTTTTACTTCTTGGAGAATTATTTTTCAGAAAGTATGTATCAATTTCATTGTACCCTCTTGGACCTTGCTTCAGCACACAGAGTTTTTTTAGCCCATACATCTCCTCTTCTTCTTGAGCAAAAAATCCTTGAAGTTTCTCAACATAAATCTTTTCATCTTGCTTTTCATTGAGAAATGCAGATTTTAACATCAAATTGAAATATCTCTCATTTCTTTTGTGCAACAACACCAATTATGGTTCTAATTATCTAAAGACGAGCAACTGGAGAGAAAGTTTCATAACAATCAATATCTGGTTTTTGCGTGAAGGCTCCAACAACCAACCTTGCTTTGTGCGCTTGAATATCTCCTTCTTGATTGAGTTTGACTTTGTAAATCCATTTTAGACTACAACTTTTTTTTGGGGGGGTATAGCCACAAGATCCCAAGTATTATTTTTTTCAATCTCCAAATTAATTCTTCCATGCCTTTCTTCCAAACATCATGTTTTATTGCCTCTTCATAATATTTTGTCTTAATACTAGCCAAGTGACATCTCTGATAAATGTCACTCAATATTTTTTTCCTTTGGAGGCGGTTCGTCATCATATGAATTTAGGAATTCTCCCCCTTGAGGTCCATTCTCGTCTTCCTGATCCTCTTCTTGATTTGTCACATCTAAAGATATGATAAAAATATTCTCTATCTTTTTATTCTTCCGATTCCATATTTTTTTCATCAAAAATGACTTCTTTTCTAACAACAAGTTTGTTAGTTTTGACATCGGAAGCCTATAGACTTTTGTCACATCACTATATCCAAGAAATATATATTTTTGACTTTTATCTTCCAATTTTGTTCTTTCCTCAGTAGGTACATGAGCATAACAAATACAACAAAAAATTTCAAAATGACATAAAGAATGTTTCATTCAACTCAAAGCTTCAACTTGTGTCTTGTCCTTCAATGCCTTTGTAAGGCACCTGTTAAGGCTGTACACCGTTGTATGTACTGCTTGTGCCTAAAAATAATTTGGCGGCCCTTCCTCATTCAACATAGTTTTGGCCATTTCAATAATTGATCTATTGATTCTTTCGGAAATACCATTTGGTTGAGGAGTGTACCCTACGGTAAGTTGATTCTGAATGCCTTCATTTTTGGAATATTCTTAAAATTTTTGACTTGTGTATTCACCTCATCTATCTCTACGAATGATTTTGATGTTGCAACCTTTTTTCTTCTCAACAAGGGCTTTAAATTCTTTGAATGTTGAAAATGCTTCTCACTTTCTTTCAAGAAATAAACCCAAGTCATTCTTGAAAAATCATCAACAATTAGAAAGTACCTTTGACTTCCAAGAGATGGAGTCTTTATTGGTCCGCAAATTTTGGTATCAATTAGTTCCAAAAGTACACTTGCTCTCCAAGACATCCCTTTTGTAAAAGACTTTCTATGTTGCTTTCCCATTATAATATTTTCACTTTGATCCACCTCACTATGTATCCAAGAAGGTATTGAACCATGTCTTATTTCTTGAGAAGCTTCAAACTTTGAAAATTCAAGTGACAAAATCTTTTGCGCCAAATGTATGAATCATCTACAACTTCATTTTTTAATGCATTGTTATATGATTGTAAAGGAAATTTTTTTTTGTCATATTTACTTGAACAATGACTTAATTTGCCTCAATATTATTATAAATCTGACAATAATTATCGCTATACACAAGAGAAAAAATATTTTCCAATAGTTGACCAACAATAAGAAAAAGTTTTCCAAGTAAGGAACATAAAAAGCATTATGAATTTGATTACCGCTTTCTTTTATTTTGATCAAAATCAACTAAGGCTACATTGCCCATTATAACTTCAGCATCGATGTTGTTATTAGTTGAGAGGAAAGACTTTTCATTTCTAGTCATGTGATTGCTACAATCGCTATCAACATACCATTCATTACTTTTTATTGAAGTATCAGATTTATAAGCAAACAAAAGGTTTTCTTCCCTTTCTTTATCTTTTTATCACAAACACAAAAAAATTTTTTCTCCCATTTCATGTGCCAACAATCCTTCTCAATGTGGCCAAACTTTTTACAAAGTTTACATTGGACTTGCCTTTGTGCCAACATTTTTCTGCATTATGATTAGTCTTTTAGCAAACTTTACAAAAATGACTAGAACTTTTCTAAGATTTTTCTTCAACCTACTTAGAAGAACCATCATTATCCTACTTCTTTTTTGGATTGTAATTTTTCTTTTGTTAATTTTTTGAGAATTTTTTTTAGAATTCTCGTTAATTTTGGATTGGAAATCCACCTCTTTGAGTTGATCTTTACGAAAAAATGTCCGCTTCTCAAGTGCATGTAATGATTTAACTAGCTCTTTGATGGAAAACTTATAAAGATCTTTTGTATCCTCAACGATAGCAACAATGTACTCGTACTTTTCTATGACACTAATTGGAATATTTTCCATAACTTGTTGGTAATTAATTGTATCACCATGATTTCTCATTTCATTGATAATATTCATGACTCTTGTGTGATATTCATCTATTATATCAGATTCTATCATCTTCAAATTTTGAAACTCTCTTTTTAGAGTTTGACGATTTATAGTGTGTACCTTTTTGAAACCATACATCTCAATTTCCAGAGACTCCTAAGCTTATTTTCAGTCTCACAATAGTAATTTTTGTAAAATATGCTCTTGAGGCTCTCTTTGCTCAAGGTTTGAATTTTGTATCTTGACGATACTTAGCTTCAGGATTTTTTTACCTTTGCTATTGTAAGTCCACTATCGTTTTCTATCTCTTCAAAGCCATTTGCAATAATCGTCCACAAACTTTTATCTTTCAAATGTTTTCTCATTCTTATCCTTCAGTATTTTAATATCAGATCCATAAAAATTAGGATTAAGAACAACTGAAGAATCAGTACCTTCATTTTTTCTGGATGCCATATTTTTTCTTCACCTAACCCATATCAAGAATGAAAATTTTCTCTTGATATCAATTTGTAGGAAATATAGAAGGAGAATAGTATGTTTAGAGAATGCTTCGATTTTATATAGGTTACTTAAGGCCACTTTAGAAGATTAAAATCATCAATTACATTTCTATTTATAGTAGTAAAATATAAAATCGAAAGTCTTGCACAAATATCTAGATACATGCATTATCATTAACTAGATACATATATTACAAACTTCTAAAGGACTTCTTGAAAAAGTAAGAGATAATTTTCGAATACTAAACATTAATGTGGATGCATTAATCCCAACAAACTAAAGTCATATGATTACATCTCATTGGGGAAATTTTTCATATATATATGTGAGAAATTAATTAGTGTATCAAAGACACTTCATTAAACTCTAAGCGTAAACAATCGTTATTTGTATAAAACTCAACTAAGTGGGTTGGGATCGAATCCCACAGGGAGCGTACATGTTTAAGATGAAATTTGGAAGTATGAACATGGTCAAATCAGTTATAGGAATAAACATTATCGAATAAAGACATCATTTAAATTAAGGGGTGGCTGAAATGTCAAATAAGGGTTTTGGTTTGAACTATCAACTAGAAAAAGTAATCACAATTTCACGAAAAATAATAATAACGAGATGACTTCTTGGGATGTGATCGACTAAGACTAATATAGACAAATCGATAGTTGCAACTATTAGTAAATAACTAGATATTAGTGAGCAATCTAGGCTATAGTGGAGGTAAATTTTCTATCGATTAATTTACCCCGAATCAAGTGATTTCTCTCGAACATCAACAAGCATGCCAAATAAGACCAACCCACACCTTAATCCATTCACTCACACAAACTGAATGTGTGGATTGGATTTACGATTCACTCTCTTGAGCTGAATACAGGTCAACACAATACGCACAAACCATCAATAAAAAACCTTAGTACTCAAACCTCTCTCTTGAGCAACCAAAGCACACAAATCTTGAACTGCATTTGCAACTACAATTCTTAAATTGAACAACAATAATGATTTCATAAGCTAACGATTAGCAATACCCATAAGCTAAATAAGCCCACAATCACACCCCAAGAATTGGGGTTTTAGCTAGACAAGTAAGAATGATTTCATCCTTACAATGCTCCAATTACAAGATCCTCAAAGACCCACTTTCAATTTCTCAAAAGTGAATTTCTTCAATCCTTCAAAGCTTAGTAAAGCTGTCTCCTGATGTTAAAAGATAATAATAAAAATGTTCGGAAAAGTAATTGATACTAAACAAAATGTTCAAAAATGAACTTATTGAAGCATAAATAAGCTACAAAAGCTCATTTGCCAACGTAAGTCGGGCTCGAGGCCCTTTGGTCAAATTCATTGACCTTCTGCCTTGGCATTCAACATCTTCAAGGTCTGTAATTTTAGGCGATCTAATACGGTATCACGGAACTACTCGTCGATCCACCGATTTCTCCTTTCTCTCGCTGACGAGGTTTCTTTCCTCATGTCTTGACACAGTGAAAATTTAGGCAGTCAAATAGCCATTTGGCGATTCACCAAGTAAACTAGGAGATCTCCAGGCTGCCTTTCTTCATTCTTTCAGTCGATTATGTTCCTTTTTATTGTTAGCATCCTTGCTTTGTTCCTCAATCCATATACCTAAAGATCAAGGGTCTTACATTAGTTATTGTTAGAATTAAGAATTTGAGGACACTAGTTCTATTTAAACAAATCTCTAAATGAATTCAAATTTTAGACTTATCAAAAATAAAAAGAATTTATGCATTCCCCAAATTGATATTTTGACAAAATGCATTTGGGTCGTCTTGATAAGCATGTACATATGGCTGCACATTTAGCTCATATTGTTTATGAAGATCAATAGTATCTCCCACACTCATAAACTTATTGCATTAATCATGTTATCAACATTTTCTCAATATTCAGTTCATCATATTAGTTACATGATTAGTAATTGGTCATTGCATTTAACCTAAATTTTAGTTACGCTTCTGCACAATATATTTCCATAATAATTATTATATTGCTTAGTTATATCATTGTTCAACTAAGTATTTATATCCTAAATCCTCATTACCTTAAAAGTACTGACGGGTACTTTGTGCTGCATCATTTCATGATATAGGTTCAGATATTCAACATCCAGACCACACTTAGATTGATTCTTCAAAATCTTTAGTAGTGAGTCCTTATATTTTGAGGACAATAGACACATTTTCACTTTTATCCTTACTTTCAGTTTTCAGCTTTTCAGTTTGTTAGAGTTAGACAACAATTCCAATAGACCCATTGAATGAGCAAGTCACGCATGCCGAGTTCAGATCTACATTTCATATGCTTGTCGAGGCCATGACTGCCCAGTTCAATCAATAGGATGTAGCCCTAGTCCCTCCACACACTTATGATGATGCTGTAAGAATCAAGGACTTCACTCGGATGAACCCTCTAGAGTTTCATTGGTCTAAGTCAGAATAAGATCCATAAGAGTTTCTCTACGACATCCAAAAGGTACTCGACATTATGGGTTCAACTTCAACCGAGAGTGGATATTTGCTGTCTATTAGTTGAAGGGAGTGGCCTACACTTAGTACCAACATTATAAGGAAACTCGTGGTACTAATGCAAATCCCGTGAGTTTGAATCTTTTCAAGACTGCATTTATGAACATGTTATTCCCGAGAGAGTTGAGGGAGGATAGGGCCCAAAAATTTATGAACTTGAGGTAGGGGTTGATGTCAATCAAGAAACTCTCTAAGAACCCTACTAAGTCTCTACTATAGTTGGTGGCCCAATTATAACTACATAGGCATACAAAAATTTCCCTATCGTAGTTTCTCAAAAAGTTACCTCAATGGACCTTTTAGAGTTGTAAATGGTAGATTTTATGTCATTCAGAGCATGGATTTTTTACACTCCAATAATACCTTAGTCAATTGTTGAACTAGGACCTTTCAATTAATTTTTTCAAATAAGCCAATCTTTAGAATGGAAGGGTAGTAGCTCAAGTCCTATAAGTTGATTTGTCTCTTACCTTAATGCTAGGAAGATGATCTATAAAGTCTTTATCTATCATATTGTTCGGGTTATGGATTCAAACTCTGAAATTCCAACTCTGGAGTCACTCTCTATGGTTAATTAGTTTCAAAAAATGTTCCCAAAAGATCTTGCTGCAGTTTCTCCAAAGGGAAATCGACGTCAGATTAGATCTCCTTCCACATACCCAACCTATTTCAATTCCTCCTTAGAAAATGGATTCAATTGAGCTTAAGAAATTAAAAGAATAATTGAAAAACTTTCTAGATAAAGTCTCCATCAGACCCAGCATCTGTCCATGGGATGCTCCTATGTTGTTCTTATGAAAGAAAGATGGTTCTCTAAGATTTGCATGGACTAGTATGTTGTTTTGCGAACTATCATGTGACTCATCCAAGAGTTGTTTTGCAAACTGTCAAAGATTGTCAGCTATTCACGAAGTTCAGAAAATGTGAATTCTGGCTACAATCAATCACTTTCCTTTGTCATGTGATATCCAACGAAGGGATCTGAGTGGAATCTTAGAAAATTGATGTAGTACAACACTCGCCTAAACCCAACTCTCAGATAGTTTAGAAGTTTCTTAGGTTTGGATGAATATTAAATGATATTTGGGTAAAGATTTTTCTAAATAGATTCCCAATTGGCCAAGTTGACTCAGAAGAAGGTCAAATTTCAGTGGTTAGATGAGTGTGAGAAGAGATTCTCAGAATGAACACTAGGTTGACTAAAACTTTTGTCTTGACTCTACCAGATGGTTTAGAGATTTATGTAATTTATTGTGATGCCTCGAGGGTCAGACTAGGTTGTGTGGTGATGACGCGAGGTAAGATCATAACTTATGCTTCAAGATAACTTAAGTTCCACGAGAAGAATTACATGACCCATGACCTCGAACTTGCATTTGTAGTATTTTGCCTAATAGTTTTGAGACGTTACTTATATGGTGTTCATTTTGATATGTTCAGAGATCATAAAAGCAACTAGTATGTGTTCAGCTTGAAAGATTTGAATCTTCATTAAAGGAGATTGCTTGAGTCCACAAAGACTTACATGAATGTTCTGTACCACTAGGGTAAGGCAAATATAGTGGTCGACGCTCTCACCACACTGTCTATGGGCAGTCTAGCAAATGTTAAGGAAGCAAAGAACTACTTAGCCAAGATATTCACCGGCTTTCTCGCTTAGGAGTTTATCTTAAAGACCTGTCAGATAGTGGTGTGGTAGTTCAAATTGGATAAACATCCTCATTGGTAGCTCATGTTAAGGAAAAAAATGATAGAGTTCCTATATTACTTCAGTTGAAATGTGGAATTCCTCAGCCAAAAGTTGAAGTTTTCTCCCAAGGGGGACATGGCGTACTTCATTACTAGGTTCACTTATGTGTTTCAAATAGGGTGAGTTGAGGCACCAGATCCTTACATAAGCATATAATTCTACATTATTTATTCGTCCAGGTGTCACTAAGATGTATTTTGATCTACGATAAGTTTTTGGTGGAATGACATATAGAGGGCCATAGTAGACTTTATGGCTAAGTATCCTAACTATCGACACATAAAGGTAGAAATAAAAAATCTGGAGGTATGATTCAATAGATTAACATTCCTATATGGAAGTGGGAAGTTATAAACATGGACTTCATTAAAATTTTACATCGTACTCGCACACAACATGTCTCTATTTGGGTGATAGTGGACAGAGTTACTAAGTTAGCTCACTTATTAGTTGTCAAGACTACAGATTCAACATAAGACTACACAAAACTCTACATCAATGAGATAGTCAGGTTGAATGGGGTTTATCTGCTTATCATCTCAAGCTTAGGTCCTCATATTACATCCCATTTCTGGAAGTCGTTCTATAAAGGCCATGGTACTCAAGTAAATCTTAATATAACAATTCATTCATAGATGGATGGTTCGACAAAGAGTACGATTCAGGCCTTAGAGGATATGTTGAGAGCTTGTGTAATCAATTTCAAGGGTATTTAGGATGATCACCATCTTGTCACACACGGATTCTGGAATCCGAATGCAACCAGCATCGTTAACCTCTAAGAGGTCGCAGACAAGCCTCTTCTTAGCTTTCATCACAATCATATAGTTAAATTTGCAGAAAATTTAAAACTTTTAAAATATGGTGAACTATACATAGACTTCATATGATCATTACATAGAATAATATTCTAATGAGATCAAAGACTAAACAACCATCTACAATTTATGAAACAATTCAAATGGAAAGATCAATGTATAACATAATAGTTTGCCAAAACGGCTTTAATACAAAGCTTTGAACACATCTGGAAAGAAATGCTAGGGACAACATCCACTAGCTATGTCTAAAGTGCTAGGCTAGAAAAATAAATGTAGCATCCTCAAACTCAAGAGGACCTACCAAAGTCTGTAGATCGCTAATCCAAACAGCTTCGATGAGTCTTCAACCTTTAGTACACACCTTGGTTGTAGCCTCATCTCTTGAGGCTTACATGTGCTGGCACAAGCTCATTGCTAGTCTATCAGTGCTTTGCTCAACTCTTTTTTCTTTACATCTTTAGAGTTGACTCAAACATTATGGAAGCTTGCTTCTAGTTATGAGGTTTACTTAACTCTTTGGATAACCGTTCATCCCTTTCTTTACTTGATGTAATGTGAAATTTAACCTTAGATTATCATCTTGGTGTTAATGACACTTGTCTCACGATTATTAACACCATCTTTTGTGAATATCTTTAACATAGTTGTTTTAGAAGTAAGTGAGACTTGCCTCCCTTCCTTTAACACCCCATTCTGGTCACTTTCATAATTTAAAGATTTTTTATTATGTTATTACTCACTTTAACTCGTTTCATGTCTTTTGATAGTTGTATACCATTCTATATAAATGTTAAGAACTTTGTTCAATGTAGTTACTGTGTTCATATTTCATTTGGAAAGGGTATGTTGAGACTTGTCCCAATGATTGACATACCCTTGGTTATAAATTCAAAGTTACATTAGTCATGATTAATTGGGTTTACATTAACCATTAGCCAATCTTCCCATCATAATTTGAAGGCAATATTATAAGCCAATTTCATTCAACTTTTTGGGCAAGACATTGTTAGCCATTTTATTAGCATAAACCAAACTTTTACTTAAACAACTTTCATTATGTTATCACTTACCACATAATTAATCCCATAAATGTATCATAATGATCCCGTCAATAGGCAGAAAGTTAACTTCATAATCGACTTTTAATACACTTCATATTCTCGAACACAATTAAGCATTACATCATTCTTTATTTCATATAACTAATACCCTAATCATATGAGTCAAGTATATATATGCCTAATTAGTCATTGACAAATCAAGAACCTATATTAAATGATCAGTTAGAACACATACAAACAACATGTTCGCGATACATCTGTATACTTAAAGAATAGAAAACATGGATAACTAGGGCGATTGACGTTCAACAATATCATTGGGGAACAACCCTAGTTTCGAAATTCATGAATTCAAACGTTTGAAAAGTCTCTTGGATAGAGAATTCCATGAGATAAAACCCATACCTTATGTAGAATTGAATCTACAAATATCACCTTGCACGAAACCTTGAAGAGAACCTTGAAATCGTTTAAGAGAACCTTTGTCTTTCTACGTTTTTGCTTACTGCCTTTGAGTCCCGTTTCTAAGTGAATTAATGGTGGGTTTTAGGTCTTAGGACCTGATGTTGAATAATTCAAATTTAGACTAATTAACATAATTAATAAATTAATTATCTAATTGCAAAAACGCTCCTCTTAAATTGACTAGACATAGGAGAACATTTGAGTTAATCAAATCTGAAATTTTTCCTAAGTGTCTCGGCCTAGCTAGTGAATTTTTCTTAATTAATTAATTCCTTAATTTAATTAATTAAGGGACCTAGGGTAATTACTAAAGTACCCCTAAGTCTTTGCGACCATATCTAACCCTTTCGTACCATCCTAGGTTAGGTACTAGGTTGTCTCTTTAACTAGTTACTAGGTTAGTGTTAGACCGGCAAACTACTTGATCTAACTACTGCAGACATGTCAAGGACTTGGGCATTGGTATTGACATGAATGAGGGCAAAACAGTGCAACAAAGCTTCAAGGTGCTTGGGTGTTGGCAAGGTAGCTTGAACATGCAAGGCTTACGTGCGGGCTAGAGTCATTGGCAAGGCAGTGTGTTGGCTTGACAAGGCAAAGCTGTGAAGACTTGACAATGGCAAGAATAAAGGAAGTTCACGTGAATTGCTGAAATAAAACTAAGTGTTGGAGGGCAGCTAAAATATTCTAAGTGTTGGAAGCTGGCTGAAATATTCTAAGTGTTGGAATGTAGCCTGATATATTCTAAGTCTTAGAATATTAATATTTCATATGGATAAGGATGTAGTTTGAATTAGATTCTATCTGTTAGAAATATAATTGTTGGAAACTTAGTTTGAATCCTGTGATAACAAGTGTCGGATAGGTGTCATTTGTAACTGCCGCATGTAACTGCCATGTGCAGAAATTTTATTAAGGGTGGAAATTCATCTAAGGCTTTGAGAGAGTGTTTTCTGGACTTAGACAAATTTGTGAAGCCTACCTTTGTATTAATTATAAGATTAATAAAGGTTGGGACGAGTTCCTGTAAATGCTGTTTGTTGTTTAACTTTGCTGATTAAAGTATTTTTATACTTAGTCAAATTTGTGGGTGTAAGATAGGCTGAGTTTTGCAGGCGTTTGCAAGACTGCCTAGGGTGGTGTTCGGTAAAAATAAATTGACCCTCTTTCAATTGGTATCAGAGCTAGGTTGAACGATGGCGAAGAAAGCAGAACTGTGGGAACTGGCATGAAAAATTGAAGAATTCGTTGGGTTTACAGATGATATATTTGGAGACCCTACGTTTGTGGATTGTTTACACAAGTCATTGATTTGAGACTTAATGCTGAGAAAGCTCAGGGGGAGATTAGTGTATATCGACAGAATGTTGATAATCATATCACAGAAATCTTGAATTTTCGTACCACAACTACGCAACAACTTGAGGGAGTGTAGAAGGAAAATGAGAACCTTCGTGCAGAGCTCGTTGTATTGTGTCGGGCTATGGCTACGTTGAGTTCAAATCGTGTTGAATCATCTAAGGTTTAAATTCCAGAACCTAAGGCCTTTAGTGGTGCAAGAAGTGCTAAAGAACTGGAAAACTTCATTTGAGACATGGAACAGTATTTTACTGCTGCAAGGGTGCCTGACGCCGATAAGTTAAACATTACCACAATGTACTTGACGGGTGATGCTAACCTTTGGTGGAGAACTCGAAATGTAGATGATGTAAGTGCTGGTCGTCCAAGAATTGATACATGGGATAAGTTAATAAAAGAAATGCATGATCAATTTCTTCCTAGCAACGCATCTTGGCTTGCAAGCGATAAGTTGAAAAGGCTAAGGCAGATGGGTTCGGTGAGGGAATACATTAAAGAATTCACCTTTGTGATGTTAGACATTCAAAATATGTCTGATGAGGATAAATTACACAACTTCATTTTGGGTATGCAAGGCTGGGCTCAAAACGAACTTCGGAGGCAGAATGTTAAAGATCTGCCTGGCGCAATTGCTGCTGTAGATTCATTGGTTGATTTCCGGACGACTCGTCCTTTGACGGATGTTCCCTCCACTTAAAAAACTAAGAAAAAGAACGATAAGAAAGGGGAATGGAAAAAGGATAGTCGTAAGGATGGTACAAATGACAAAGGAAAGGCACAAATGAAGGATGGAAAAGACAAACCAAAGAACAAAAATGGTAATTCTAAGGGCTGTTGGACTTGTGGCAGTCCTCATTTGGCCAAGTCTTGTCCGAACCGAGAAAAGGTAAATGCTTTGCTTGCTGGAAATATGAATCAAAGCGAGGAAGATGAGGAAATTGTGGCTGCAATAGCAAACCCATTTGGGTTGTCCTTCAACCATATTACAGGGATTGATAATGTTGGAGAAACGTCTAGTACTTCGAATCCTCATGCTTCCCTAATTCATATAGAAATGACAGTGAAAGAACAACGTGTGATGGCAATTGTTGATACAGGAGCCACTCATTCGTTTGTAGATGTGAGAATTGCTACAAAGTTGGGGCTGAAGTTGTCTAAAAGCCCTTCCTACGTCAAAACAGTCAATGCTAAGGGACAGGCCATTGTGGGTATGGCTTATGGTGTTTCTATGTCGACTGGAAGTTGGGTGGGAAAACATAATTTGATGGTGATGCCGCTTGGTGAATTTGAGAACATACTTGGGATTGATTTTCTAAGAAAATTCCAGTTTGTTTCGTTTCCTCACTTAGATGGAGTGATGGTCATGAATGGATGCAATGCTGGATTTCTTAAAGGAGTTCGTCCATTTGGGAACATTAATAAAGTTGCAAAGAAGAAAGACAAAGGAATGTTCTTGTCTGCTATGTCAATCGACAAAGGGCTGAAGAAAGGTGATGACACTATACTTGCTGCCTTGGTTGAAGTGAAACCTGATGTTAAGATGGAAATGCCTGATTGTGTTACTGAATTGCTTAAACAGTATGCTGATGTTATGCCGCCTGAATTACCAAAGTAATTACCACCAAGGAGGGATATCGATCATAAAATTGAGTTGTTGCCTGGTACGGTTGCTCCTGCACAGGCTCCTTATCGTATGTCTCCTAAGGAATTGGCTGAATTGCGCAAACAATTGAACGAGTTGTTGGATGCTGGGTTGATTCAACCATCTAAGGCTCCATATGGTGCCCCTGTTTTATTTAAAAAGAAATAGGATGGGACGACACGAATGTGTGTAGACTACAGGGCGCTGAACAAGGCAACTGTAAAGAACAAGTATCCGGTTCCATTTGTACAGGATTTGATGGACAGGTTGAGTATGGCATGCTGGTTCACAAAACTTGATCTTAGGGCAGGCTATTGGCAGGTTAGGATAGCAGAAGGTGATGAACCAAAAACCACATGTGTAACTAGATATGGTTCATATGAATTTCTTGTAATGCCATTTGGGCTGACTAATGCCCCGACAACATTTTGCAACTTAATGAATAATGTACTGTTTGACTATCTTGATGACTTTGTTGTTGTCTACCTAGATGATATTGTCATTTATAGTCGAACATTGGAGGAACATGTTAATCACTTAAGTTTGGTTCTGTGTCAGTTGAGAAAATACACACTTTATGTTAAGATGGAAAAGTGTGAGTTTGCTCAACAGGAGATAAAATTTTTGGGGCATCTTGTTAGTAAAAACCATGTTCGAATGGATCCTAAGAAAGTGCAAGCCATTGTTGATTGACAAGCACCTCGTCATGTGAAGGAATTGAGGTCGTGTCTTGGCTTGGCTAACTATTACAGAAAATTCATTGCTGGTTACTCAAAAAGGGCAGCGACTTTGACAGATCTGTTAAAGAAGGATACGAAGTGGGTATGGTCTGAACGATGTGATGAAGCATTTCAGAATTTGAAGAATGCTATTGCGTCTGAACCTATACTCAAATTACCTGATTTTGAGTTACCGTTTGAAGTGCATACTGATGCGTCATACAAAGCAATTGGTGGCGTATTAGTGCAGGAAGGTCATCCAGTGGCCTTTGAAAGTAGGAAATTGAATGATGCTGAACAACGATACTCAACACATGAAAAAGAGATGGTTGCGGTGGTACACTGTTTGCAAGTTTGGAGAGTTTATCTCTTGGGTACTCGATTTGTAGTAAGAACTGATAATGTAGCAAATACATTTTTCAAGACACAGAAAAAGTTGAGTCCTAAACAAGCACGGTGGCAAGAATTCCTGGCAGAATATGATTTCGTGTGGGAACATAAACAAGGAAAACACAACCAGGTTGCTGATGCGCTGAGTAAAAGAAGTGTTTGTTGCAGTATATTCAATTTCAAAACTTAAAATTGATTTCTATGATAGAATCAGGTTGTGTGCTGCAAATGATTCATTGTATGTTATATGGATGGGTCAAGTGCAATATGGCACAATGAGACGGTATTGGATGGAGGACGATCTGCTCTATTTTATAGGGGGGAGAATCATTGTACCAAATCAGGGTGGACTGCGCAAAGACTTAATGAAAGAGGCACATGATTCTTCTTGGGCTGGATATCGAGGTGTCGAAAGGATGTTAGCCTTACTGTCTCATGCTTATTTTTGGCCAAAGATGGAAGACGATATAGAGGCATGCGTCAAGACTTGTCATGTTTGTAAACTTGAAAAGACTGAACGTAAAAAGGAAGCAGGTTTTTTGCAACCATTGCCTGTTCCTGAAAGGCTGTGGCTATCAGTAAGCATGGATTTCATTTCTGGATTCACTAAGGTAGACGACAAAGCATCTATCATGGTGGTAGTTGAAAGGTTTTCAAAAATATTCAGTCTTTGTTGCTGCACCTGAACTATGTTCATCTGATGTTGCTGCTGATTTGTTCTACAAATATGTGGTTAAGTATTTTGGTGTTCCGGCTGACATTGTGAGTGATAGAGATACAAGGTTCACTGGTAGGTTTTGGACAGCTTTGTTCAATATGATGCGAACTGAGTTAAAATTTTCTACTGCAAATCATCCACAAACAGATGGACAGACAGAAAGAATTAATCACTTGTTGGAAGAGTACTTGAGGCACTATGTGACAGCAAGTCAACGGAACTGCGTGACACTGTTAGACACTGCGCAGTTCTGCTATAATCTGCACAAGTCGTCTGCAAAAAAATGAGCCCTTTTGAAATCGTTTTAGGCAAACAGCCTATGACGCCACTAGATGTTGCCAAATCTAAAAATCAGGGAAAGTGTCCAGCATCATACAGGGTTGCAAGGGACAGACTTGAAATGTCATCCGAGGCACATGATAGCTTGCGCAAGGCTCAGCGGCGCATGAAGAAGTATGATGATCAACATCGTCGCTCAGTTGAATTCAATGTGGGTGACAGGGTGTTAGTGAAACTTACTCCAAAAATCTGGAAACAGATTGTAAGTAAGAATAGACATCGGGGTTTGATTCCTATGTATGATGGTCCATTCGAAGTGGTGAAACGAGTGGGCGAAGTTGCTTATAGATTAAAGTTGCCAGAAAGGTTGAAAATTCATCCCTCTTTCCATGTGAGTTTCTTGAAACCTTACTTTTCAGATGCAGATGATCCGGACAGAAACAGGTCAAAGAGGGCTCCTCCATCAGTACCTACACAGTATGATGATGAAATTGAGAAGATCCTCGATCACTGGGTTTTAAGCACAAGTAAGAAGAATACTAAGACAGAATTCTTGGTTCACTGGAAAGGCAAGAGTGCAACTGATGCAGTTTGGGAGAAGGAAAAAGACTTATGGTAGTTTGATGCTCAAATCGTGGACTATCTTAAAACAGTCTCGATGAGGACATCGAGTTCAAGTGGTGCGGGTGGTCTGTTAGACCCGCAAACTACTTGATCTAACTACGTGCAGACATGTCAAGGACTTGGGCATTGGTCTTGACATGAATGAGGACAAAACAGTGCAACATAGGTTCAAGGTGCTTGGGTGTTTGCAAGGTAGCTTGAACATGCAAGGCTTACGTGCCGGCTAGAGTCATTGGCAAGGCAGCGTGTTGGCTTGACAAGGCAAAGCTGTAAAGACTTGAAAATGGCAAGAACAAAGGCAGTTCACGTGAATTGCTGAAATAAAACTAAGTGTTGGAGGGCAGCTAAAATATTCTAAGTGTTGGAAGCTGGCTGAAATATTCTAAGTGTTGGAATGTAGCCTGAAATATTTTAAGTGTTAGAATATTAGTTTTTCGTATGGATAAGGATGTAATTTTAATTAGATTCTATCTGTTAGAAATATAACTGTCGGAAACTTAGTTTGAATCCTGTGATGACAAGTGTCGGACAGGTGTCATTTGTAACTGCCGCATGTAACTGCCATGTGCAGAAATTTTATTAAGGGTGGAAATTTGTCTAAGGCTTAGAGAACGTGTTTTCTGGCCTTAGACAAATTCGTGAAGCCTTCCTTTGTATTAATTATCAGATTAATAAAGGTTGGGACGAGTTCCTCTATATGCTGTTTGTTGTTTAACATTGCTGATTAAAGTATTTCTATACTCAGTCAAATTTGTGGGTGTAAGATATGCTGAGTGTTGCAGGCGTTTGCAAGATTGCCTAGGGTGGTGTTCGGTAAAAATAAATCGACCCTCTTTCGGTTAGTATCACCCAATTAAGTCTTAGGTTATCAGGTGCACCAGATGTTTTATTTTTGTTTGTACTAGATTAGTTAGCTAGTTAGGTCAGTTAGTTAGAGTCTATAGTTGGTTAGGGAGTTAGGACCCACATGGGGGACCTTTGCACACGCCAGCCCCCTAATTACCCTAACCGAATTCGGTTAGGGTGGTCCCTTCCCTTGGCCGTTCCTTCACATGTGTCTGCACATGTGTTGCTTGTACTTTCCTAACTAACTATTCATGATGGTTCATTTGGAATGCTTACTTATTGTCCCCAAGGATCCTCACTATGTCCTTGGGCACTGCTTAATCTACATGCCTATTTTAATTGGTCATGTGCTATGGTGCCTAGGTTTGACACATAGATGCCTCCTATCTATTATGGAAATACTATGAAACATATTTTTCTAGCTTATGGTCTTTATTGCACGTACATTTCTTAAACAAGCTCATTAATGTTAGAAAATTGGCTAACACCCTTTAAGCCAATATATTGTAATATACCTAATATTTTGCTTATTTGCATATTATATAGAAATTGGCTAATACCCCTTAGCCAATTTTCTATACTATGTCCAATATTTCTCAATATTAGGCATTGGGATGCATATGTTCCCCCAATGCACATTCTTAAATACCTATTGGGCTCTTCACTAGAAATGTAACTTTTCTGAAATGTTACATTATCCCCCCCTTAGGAACATTCGTTCACGAATGACACTACACATCATTTTTAAAATAAAGAGGGTGATTTTTAAAAACACTTTAACATGCTTGAAACTTTACTCTTTGTGAAATTCTGATTCACACTTCTTCTGGATGATGCATGTTACTCAAGCTTATCTGAAGCTTCATATTTGAGATTGAGGAACTTCCTTCTCAATCACACATAACTTAATGCACATGAAAACTCATGCAGCACAAAAATCATGTCTATGCTATACAAAAACAACAACATGAATGCAAGCATGAACTCATTTTAACTCATATAGTGCAGGTGTAAGACACACGATTATGGACTTAAAACATCAAATCAACTAATGCACTAATAATTCAAAGTTTCTTTAGCAAAAACCAGACTTAGGAAGAGTATATCTAACCTCAAGAACTGAACAAGTGAGGGTAACGGAATCTCATATCGGCCTCAGCCTCCCATGTTTCTCCCTCAACAAGGTGGTTCCTCCATAATGCTTTTACGATGTCAACCTCCTTGTTCCTCTACCATTTCACTTGGCGATCTAAAATTTCAACAAAAACCTCTTCGTAAGAAAGGTTCTCATCAGCTCATAACCGCTTAGATAACATCTTGTTGGCTTTAAGATTAGAAACTATTCGGCTTGTTGGATTTGAACCACATCCTTCCCATTTCAACTCTAACTCAGTTGGCAACTGAAACCTTACTACCCTGTTTTGATAGTCTATGGTAGCATAGCATTTATGAAGCAAATCCATACCCAAAATTATATCAAAATCAAGCATGGTTAATTCTAGTAGATCAACATGAGTAATTTTATTGAGAACAGTTATTCGACAATCTCTGTATACTTTTTCGGCCCTAACACTGTCTCCTATGGGAGTACTAAATAGAAAAGGTTCATGCAAGATCTGAGGAAGCAAGTCAAATTTTCTAGCTACTAAAGGAGTAATAAAGACAAGGTGGATCCAGGATTTAACAATGCATACACAGGAAAATAAAAGATAAGCAAGTTACGAGTGGCAACATCAGCTGACTTGTCCTGCTCCTATATACCTTTCAAAGCATAGAACCTTAATTTGGCGCCTTATACCAACTCAGCCATCTCAACACTTTTGTACCATACTTGAGCCACATCTTTGAGCTGGTCTGCAGCCAACTCAGCCTTCTCCTTTTCAATTAAAACCTATGTCACAAAGAATTTTAAAGACCTCATCCACAAACTCCTGGGGATCTTCATTGGTTTTGGACCCGAACTAGACTGGAGGATTCATCATGGTGAAATCTCTCAGTCTACTAGCCATAGTGCTAGCATGTGGGTTCTCCTTGGGAGCACCCTCTCTAGTATCCTGGGCTGTGATAGCCTGTGCCTGAGCAGTGATGGCTTGTTCCATCTGAACCAGTGCTGCTCTCACTTCTCCATCCGTCAACGCAGCTTGGTTGACAGGCACTTGCAGTCAAGCAGCTGGGGCTTGAGGAGGAACTTGATTTCCCCCAGCAACTACTTCTCCAACTATCCTGGCTGCGTTTCTTCTTGTGTTCATCTATCTACAAGCAAACACAAGAAGGAAGTTTAATGCTACAATGACACAAAATGTCAAAGCTCTACACGACACAATAAAAGTAGAAGAAGGTAAGATTCCTAACATCACATAGTCTCGAAGTCATGATTGTAGCGCGCTTCAAAACCATAAGTTAGAAACTATGTAACGTGGTTTTTTGAGATTTAGTTCCTCATGCTCAGATAGCAAGTTTGTCACACCCGGATTCTGGAATCTGAATGCAACCAGCGTCGTTAACCTCTCAAAGGTCGCAGACAAGCCTCTTCTTAGCTTTCATCACAATCATATAGTTAAATTTGTAGAAAATTTAAAGCTTTTAAAACATAATGAAGTATGAATAGAATTTATATGATCATTACATAGAATAATATTCTAATGAGCTCAAAGACTAAACAACCATCTACAATTTATGAAACAATTCAAATGGAAAGATCAATATATAATGTAATAGTTTGCCAAAACGACCTTAATACAAAGCTTCGAATAAAACATCTTGAATGAAATGCTAGGAACAACATCCACTAGCTATGTCTAAAGTGCTAGGCTACAAATATAAATGTAGCATCCTCAAACCCAAGAGGACTTACCAAAGTCTGAAGATCGCTAATCCTAACAGCTTCGATGAGTCTTCAACCTTCTCTCTTACCTGCACCTGTAAAGATAATAATAGTTTAGGGTTAGTACACACTTGTACTAAGTATGGGTGTATGCACACACACACATAATTACTATGCATGATCAAGGAAAGCTTATCCTATAACAACATGTCATTTTTGGAAAGTGACATCACTAGACTTTCCTAATTGGTTATTTGTGAATTGTGGTATGAAATACGTATTTTAATGCATCCAAAGCACACAAATCATTTTATATTTAAACATAAGACCTTAGAATCATCAACATAATATTAGAACAACTTGAACGAAAATTCTAAAAATTACTCCTCCAAACCCGAGAGCCCCCCCTTTTTTTTATACTTAGTTTATTTTTCAATCTTTTTCTTCTTCTTGTTGTGTAGTTCAAAGATCTCTTTAATCTCATATTTTACTTACAAGTGAAATGATTCATTGTATCCCCATACCTACAATAAATCAAGTAAGTAATCCAAGAGACTAAGGAAATGATTTGGCTAGTCTTACTACAAGTTATTCCTTCCATTGTTGTTAGATTGGGCATGAAATCTTTATAAACCAATCTTTATTTGCTAGGCCACTTATGCCAGCATTTTTATGTTATGGAAAATGTGGGACATTGATTTGCCATTAGTTTTTACTCCCCTTTATTGACATAATATAAGAAGTCATTATAAGCCATTTTTTTCCAATTATTTAAAAATAACATTATGACTATGCCCATTATTTGATGAAAACTTCATTCTTATCAAACACTGATGATTTATATTCTTAAGCTCTTGCTTTCTTAGCTCACTTTGAATTTACATTCCTTCTTCTTTATTTCTTACTATCTTAAAGAAATCTTTATCATTAAGATCATGCGAGCTAACATGAAATCCAGTGTCTGCCCCACACCGAAAAGGGGTGATTCACCGGTCAAAGTGAATCTAGATCATGTGAGCTAACATGAAATCCAGTGTCTTCCCCACACTGAAAATGGGTGGTTCACCGCCTAATGTGAGACCAAGTCCAGTGTTCTCCCCACACCAAAAAGAGGTGGTTCACAGCTAAAGTGAACCGAATACTTTCTATGAGAATTTAACCGACATAGATCATGTGAGCTAAAATAAAATAAGGTGTCTTCCCCACACCGAAAAGAGGTGGAATCACAAGCCAAAGTGAAACCGCATGATACCTAGCTCACTTAGGTGGAATCCACTGGCTAGTTCCTATGCTGGCAACATAGTTTAAAGAATAGGAGACATACAGGGACTACTTATCCACCTTTGTGGTAGCCTCATCTCATGAGGTTTACATGTGTTGTAACAAGATCATTGCTAGTCTATCGGTGCTTTGCTCAACTTATTTTTCTTAACATCTTTTAGAATTGACTCAAACTTTATGGAATCTTGCTTCTAGTTGTGAGGTTTACTTAACTATGTGGATAACCGGTTATCCCTTTCTTTAGTTGATGAAATGTGAAATTTAACCTTACATTATCATCTTGGTGTTAATGAGACTTGTCTCACGATTATTAACACCATATTTTGTGAGTATCTTTAACATAGTTGTTTTAGGTGAAAGTGAGACTTGTCTCACTTCCTTTAACACCCCATTTTTGTCACTTTCATAATTTCACGATTTTTAATTATGTTATTACTCAACATAAATCGTTTCATGTCTTTTTATAGCTTTATACCATTCTTTATAAAAGTTAAGAACTTTGTTCAATGTAGTTACTATATTCACAGTTCATTTGGAAAGGGTATGTTGGGACTTGTACCAATGATTGACATACCCCTGGTTATGAATTCAAAGTTAAATTAGTCATGATTAATTGGGTTTACATTAACTTAGTTAATCTTCCAATCATACATTGAAAGCAAAATTATAAGCCAATTTCATTCAACTTTTTGGGTAATACATTGTTAGCCATTTTATTGGCATAAACCAAACTTTAACTTAAACAACTTTCATGATGTTTAACTAACTACATCAATTAATCCCATAAATGTATTATAATTATCCCCTCAATAGACAGCAAGTCAAATTCAAGAGTAGCTAACTTCATAATCGACTTTTAACACACTTCATATTCTCGAACACAATTAAGCATTACATCATTCTTTATTTCATATAACTAATACCCTAATCATATGAGTCAAGTATATATATGCCTCATTAGTCATTAATAAATCAAGAACCTATACTTAATGATCAGTTAGACACACATACCAACAACATGTTCAAGATTACATCTATATACTTAAAGAGAAGAAAACAAGGATAACTAGGGAGATGGACGTTCAACAATATCATTGGGGAACAACCCTAGTTTCGAAATTCATGAATTCAAACGTTTGAAAAGTCTCTTGGAGAAAGAATTCCATGAGATAAAACATATACCTTATGTAGAATTGAATCTATGAAGATCACCTTGCACGAAACCTTGAAGAAAACCTTGAAATCGCCTAAGATAACCTTTTTCTTTCTACGTTTTTGCTTACTGCCTTTGAGTCCCATTTCTAAGTGAATGAATCGTGGATTTTAGGTCTTAGGAAATGATGTTGAGTAATTCAAATTTAGACTAACTAACTTAATTAATAAATTAATTATCTAATTACAAAAATGCCCCTTCTAAATTGACTAGACGTAGGAGAACATTTGACTATATATTCATGATTGGTTTATTTGGAATGTTTACTTATTGTCTCAACGATTCTCACTATGTCCTTGGGCACTGCTTAATCTACATGCCCATTTTAATTGGTCATGTGCTATGGTGCCTAGGATTGACACATGGATTCCTCATATCTATTATGCAAATACTATGAAACATATGTTTCTACATTAGGTTCTAAATTGCAGGTACATTTCTTAAACAAGCTCATTAATGTTAGAAATTGGCTAACACCCTTTATGCCAATATTTTTTAATATGCCCAATATTTTTCTTATTTGCATATTATATAGAAATTGGATAATACCCCTTAGTCAATTTTGTGCAATATTCCCAATATTTTTCAATATTGGGCATTGGGATGCCTATGTACCCCCAATAGACATTCTTAAAGACCTATTGGGCTCTTCACTAGACATTTATTTTTTCCGATATGTTACATACCTCTCATAGAGTTTGGCTATAATGACCCAGTATTAAGTAGCCCCTTATGAGGCACTTTATGGTCGTAGATGTAGGTCTCTGGTAAGTTGGTCCGAAGTAGGTGAAGCAACCCTGAATTGGCTAGATTCGATTCATGAGGCTATGGAGAAAGTTCAACTCATCGGAGATATGATAAAAACAACCCAGAGTAATCAGAAGTCCTACAAAGATGTGCGGATAAGCGACACTGAGTTTAGATTTTCCTAAAAGAGTCACTAATAAAACGGGTGATGAGAATTGGAAATAAATGAAAGCTCAGTCCTAGGTATATAAGTTCTTACAAAATATCGAAACGGGTTAGTAATGTGGCTTAGGTGTTAGAGCTTCCTACATTTGTAGAAGTTATTCATCAAGTCTTTCACATTTCCTTGTTGAAAAAGTGTGTGGGTCATCCTACATTAATAATACCATTAAAGAGTGTGGTTGTGAAAGATAGTCTCAGTAATAAAGAGGTTCCAGTTGAGATTCTTGAACATTTGGTTCGTAGGTTGATAAATAAGAAAGTCACTTCGTTGAAGGTTTTGTGGACTAGTCAATCCGAAGATGGAGCTGCTTGGGAAGTAGATGCATACATGACGGCCAGGTACTCTCACCTATTTCCTTCAAATTTTGATTTCAGCTTAAGGTAATAGTTCCCCTCCAGTGTCTCATATTACTCATGTGTAATTAAGAATCAACATCTTGTTCCCTGAGTTATACTTGCATTTGAGCACATTTTCTTGTTCATGAAACTCATTTCAGTTATATATCCGTTTCTAATATTCAGTTTGTAGGGGTTTCAACTCTTTCCTCCAAACTCATCTTGTTTTGAACTTAATTCGAGGAAAAAGACCCAAGTGGGAGATATTTTATCACCTCAAAAACCTAAACCAAGATTGAACAAGAGAGACGGGTAAACCATGGAGGGGTCTACGGGCTGTGAGTAGGACCCTGATCCATCACCTTCCTTATGGTTATGCACTGAGCAAAAAGTGGAAGACCATGGACCGCTAAATGGTTAATGGAGCTCCACACAAGCCGTGAGGTAGACCATGAGGGGAATACATAACAATCATGGCTACTGCGAAAACCACAGACCGTTAGATAGTACATGGAGCTTCATACGAGCCCTGAAGCGGCTCATGAAAGAGGCTTGATAGACTTTAAGATTTGGGTCAACTTCAAAGAATTATATCATTCAGCACAAAATGATGTAGGTGGTCTGCAACCTATTCAGTTTATGTTTTTTGAGTCTTCTTTCCAATGCTACCAAGTTTATCTAATTTTGAGCCCGGAGTAAAAAGTTATGCTCGTTTTAGGGAAGCCCTGTCGGCAAGAACATCTTCATGACGCATTAACGGGACGTCGTTAGACGGCCCGTGAAGCCTTTCTTGAAGTCACTTCATCAAATTTTAACTGAGGTCTGACCCAAAGTCAATGGTCAAGAACCATAGACATCTAAATGGTACGTGAAACTCCTCATGGACCTGAAGTCGTCAGTGAATGGGGACTTGCTAGACTTGGAGTTTAGGGTCAACTTTAAACGACCAGATCCTAGATTAAAAAAATTAATTAGGTTGACCATGACCTGTCAAATTAAAATTTGTGAGTCCTCTTTTTAAGATCAGTGAATTTTCTAAAATCCAAGATCGTAGTAAAAAGTTATGCCTATTTAGCAGTCACTAGCTGCTAGATGGGCCTTGGTCATCATGACGTCCCATGAAGCCTATCTTGATGCCACTTCAGCAGCATATATGTGAGGGTCAAGTTGGTCTTTTTACCCATGCATTGACACTTAAACTACATCGTTTAATGCCTAAACTACGTCGCTATACTCAGTCTAAGCCTATAATCTTGTAATATATTACCCAAAACACTCTTTCTCCAAAAATCACCCAACTTAGAACGAAAAGAAGAGGAAAATTCAACCATTTCTCCTAGGAACAAATAGGAGTATTCTTCGAAGTTCAACCCCAAAATTCAAAGGATTTCATCGTAGATTTGTTAACAGGTATGTGGGATTCCACTATTGGGTTCCTTTCACCCATTAGGTATCTTTAATTTAGTTAGTTCTTCAATTTCTGATAAGCAATTCATTACCGAGTTTTCAGGATTTTGATGATTTCTTTTGATTTTAGTTGTTATTGTTCGCATGATCTAAGTAACATGATTCTTGGTGATTTAGTGCAATTTGCATATATACAATTCGGAACCCTATCTTGTATGTACTATCAACTCATAAATTATACTTGCTAGGCAGGTTAGTCATAAAATCATGCTTTAGAAATTGAATGACATAACTTCCAGTTTAATTATGTGCATTCCAAAATAGCATGTCAATATTTTGAGCTACTCATTATTTCAGTGCATTTAGTTTTCATTTAGTTAGGAGTAGGCTTATCACCCAGTTGGACTAGCTTTCAGCGTACCCTCACAATCAAGAACTATGTGCCAGCATAAATTAAGAAGTCCCTTATGTTGGGCATCAGCTTTACTGGTCACGCCAGAGTCATGCCTTTATACCCACTGAAATATATATTTGGTCCTCACGATGGGGGTATATACATCGGACTCCACTCTATCTCACGTAGTTTATGTCGGTGAAAAGTATCTCCCACAATCATACTAACATTGCATTGGCCATGTTATCAACATTTTGTTCAACACACTAGTTACATGATTAGTACTTGTCATTGCATTTAGCCTAGATTTCACTTAAGCTTCCATACATTCTATTTCAATAATCATTATAATATTGCTCAGTTATAACGCTGTTCATCTTAGTTATAAGCTTCTATACATTCTATTTCAATAATCATTATAATATTTCTCAGTTATAATGCTGTTCATCTTAGTATCTACATCTTAGCATGCTTACTAAATTCGAAGTACTGACACATTTTTTTTACTACATCGTTTAATAATGTAGGTTCGGGTACTCAACATCTAGATCACACTTAAATTTTAACTATTTGGGGTTGTTTTCCCCAGATATTCATATATATTTTTTAGTTGGAGTCCTTTAGTTTGGCTTGTTTTTTAGTAATGCTTCGGTTTATCATACTTATATTTTCAACATGCTTGATATATACAAGACTTAAGGTTAACTTGGGTCACTAGTGATCCTAGGCCCGTGTTACATGTAGGGGGCAATATGAGAGAAAATGTTGTTGAAGAAAACCTAGGAGCTCAAGGAAAAGAAAAAAACATCTCGACCAAAGAGAAATCCTTCTAAGAACAAGTTCGCAAGGAACAACTTCTATTGAGGCAAACATGGTCACAGCGCAACTGAATCTCAGGTACACAATAAGGACAAAAAGAAGGATCAAGCAAATTTGGATGAATCCAAAGAAAAGATGTATGATCTCTTTGCAATGATTTCAAAATGCAACTTGGTTGAAAGGACAAGAGAATGTTGGATAGATTTTTATGTCTCATGAAATGTTTTTGCTAACAAAGAAGTATTTACATCATATGTTCTTGCCCCAACAGCCCAGAAGTTGTTTATGGAAAACTCTACTGCTCATAAGGTTAAAGGAACGAGAAATATTTACTTAAAGTTGACTGTAAGGTGGTGACTGCAAATAGAGTCTTGCATGTTGCATAATTGAGAAAGAATTTAGTTTCTTTTCCAGTTCCGGCCAAAAACAGATTCAAATGTTTAATTTTTTCTAGTAGAGTTATAATGAGTAAGAATTAAGTGTACGTATGAAAAGATTACCTCATTGAGGGCCTCATCAAACTTAATGTAATTTTAGTTGATATGAATAAACATTCTGCTTCTTATTTGCTTGAGTCAAACTATCTATAGCATGAACATTTGAGACATGTCAATTACAAAAAACTTGCAAAAGATGATCAACTTAAATGTTTTTCTTAGCTTTGAGTGCAATAATACAAAATGTCAAGTATGTGTTGAATCTAAGTATGTTAAGAATCCTTACAAATCTGTTGAATGGAATTCATATCCGTCAGAGTTGATTAACACAGACATTTGTGACATGAAACCAACACCATCATGTGGTTGAAAAAAATATTTCATAACTTTTATTGATGATTGCATTATATATTGTTATGTATATTTGTTGAATGGTAAGGATGACAATAGATGCATTTAAATAATATAAAAATGAAGTTGAAAGTTAGTTGGACAAAAAGATAAAAATGAATACAAGTGATAGAAGTGGAGAATAAGAATCTCCATTTGCAGAAATATGTTTGGAAAATTCCTTACTCTCCTCAGTCTAATTCAATTGTGAAAAGGAAAAACATTAAAGAAAATGATGAATGTCTTACTTATAAGTTCAGATTTACCATAAAACTTGGGGGAGAGAGGGAGGGGGAAAGCTATCCTTACCGTAAATAGAATACCCAATAGAGTTCCTCACAACAAGACACATGTTATTTCATATGAGAAATAGTATGGTAGAAAATACTACTTGAAATATTTTTAAGTGTGGGGGAATCTAGACAAAGTTGAAGTTCTTATTCATACGAGTGTTAAAATAGGACCTAAGACTGTACACGATTGTCAAATCCTGGAAGAGCCCCTAGATGTAACCCAACATGAATCATGACTAACATCCTACTTCACATACCATAACATTTAAGAGTACATAGCATCATACTTTAACACTATAGACCAACACATATTAATAAGTGACACAAATCAACATATAGTATCAACAATGTGCAAGTTCATCATATACATGTCATATAACATTATAAACATATTCGTACATAAGAACATCCTCCTAAGGCTGCCTTCAAGGCTAACTAGTGCAATGTTTAGGTAGAGTCCCATACCTCCACTTAGACTAAGCTAAATCCCTTAGGTCATCTTAGTTAGATTTCAATACTTTAGTTCATTTTAACTTTTAGGAACATCTTGCCCTAACCGACATAGACCACATGAGCTAATGTGGAATCTCGTGTCATGGAACCCTACACCGAAAGAAGGCGAACTACTTGACAAGGTAGTACCAAAACAAGAACATAGCAACTACGTGGATCCACTAGAGTATTCCTATGGGTGCAACATAGTTCAAGAACTAGGAGATATAGTTGGGACCCTTTTTATGCTACATGCATAATAGTCTCCAATCTCAAAAGTATATTAATGATCCAACCTTCCCTATGTGGGAAGGGACACTCATCACTCTAGTTCACTCGATGCTAAGCTAGAGTTCCTGTTGAAATGTCTTTATTATTCGTCATAGCTTATTGTAGGTCATAGGGTCTAACCCTTGTATAACCATCATCATAATCATAGTAATAAGAATTGCATGAGTATTGTCCTTTCATTACAATTCATATAGGTGAGGTTAGCACATTAATATTCTCATATCATGATAAGGCACAATGGTAAATCATTAACCATCCTTATAACATTTACATCTTAAGCCAACACCTCACAAAATCATAGTCAAGACATTTCAATTCAACATCATCCCAACCTCTCAATCCTAATACAAGTCATACTCCACTTCAACATCATGACTTAATCACAATTAACCACAATTTGAAGTAAAGGATAGGGATCACAAGACTTACCAAGTCTCCTTCATAATTCATCCTCAAGGTCTTACCATCAACCCCTAATTCAACACAATTAGGGTATATCATCATAATAATTCAATGACCAACATGATAATAATGCTATAAGAATCACTACATCACAATTCAATACTAGATCATAGCTTAAGTCAAGATACTTAGGTCAATTCACAACATACTTCATAACATAGATAAACTTCTCAAGAACTAGAATGATAGGACTACAATTAGCCCTAATTCATTCATTATTAGTATAAAAACATCATCTAGTAGTAATTCAACCAATAACCAAGTCAATTGAACCAATACATTATAATTCATATCAAGATCATAACCTAGGGTTAAGGGGAATAGGTCATCTTCTACAAACTAGAAATATCCATCAAGAAATAACATAATTGAGTTAGATTAAATTTTAATATATTCATAATATCCAAAATAAACATAAACAAATGAATACATAACATCAATTTCTTATTGGATGAAACCCCATTTGAAAACTCAACTTTGGAATCAATTTGATGGAACCCTTTGAGGAAAGAGATTTCAAAGGTGAATTAGATCCCGTACCTTGTTAATTGATGAATATTTTTGGTGAAACTTGAAACTTTTCATCCCTTAATCCCTCCCCTAGCTTGGTCTCCAATGGTGTTCTTCACTAGAGAGAGAAAGAAGAAAGAAAGAATAGAGTTTTGTTTTGTGAGTTATGATTAATCTAATGGGGTTGTGTCTTTATATGAGGTGTTAATTAACTTAATTAGGCTTCCCTAATCCCATAAACAACGACCTAACCCCTTAACTAATTGATTGGAACTAATTAAAAACGTGCAAAAAAATCAGCCCCACACAGACGAGACCTTGACCAACGGCCCGTCTGTGACTCGACGGTCAGCCACCCCCTTCCGTGCTGCACATCCGTCGATGAGTTCAGAGAGTGTGCAAATGACGACCTTCAAGGATTTGGCTAATTGTTAGTCGACGGATGGCATCGATGCCCCGTCGATCCACACACGCCCCGTCGACTATCTTCGTGGGTGCACACTGCCCAGGCAGTCCTTGACCCCAAAATGCAATGGCCCTCTTCAAGGGACCTTGGTTGGTACTTGGGGATTCGTTCCCTTACGTTTCGACCATAAATTATCTTTAACACATGTTAGACACCCTTCCACCAAATTTCATGAATTTCAGACTCTTAAAAGCTAGCCAAATAGGCTAAGTGACGCTAGTACCTCCTTGAACTAGTTTCCGGACGTCATGGACGTTCTTGGATGTTTTGGTTTCTAGACTTCCTAAATGACTTATATCCATTAAACTGAACCTTAATTCATTGTCTAAACCTTATGACACATATGTTAGGCTCTAGAACACGTCTTGGATTTTCAGAGTGTTACAACGATGTATTTATTAGATAGGCCACCAACAACAAGACATGTTGATTTTTGATTCATAAGTCCGAACATCAAGATGTTCATGACAATAAAGTAATGAAAATAGGTAATACTAATTTTTTGAGCTTATCTATCAGTAAAAAACTATACTCGGGTTATCTAGTGATGGTTATAAATGACCTCGAGAAGATTCAAAATAGAATATACCTAATAAAGAGAGTCTAAGGTGTAGTAAATGTCAAATGACATCTATTTAATTTGGATTTGATTTTGTAACATTCTTTCTTGAAAATGGGCATCAAACATTCAAAGAAACTATGTTACCTATGGACTCAACCTTTAAGAAAGAGGCTATCAATAAAAGATTGAATCAATCTTAAGCTCCATATTTGGGAGTTGGTTGACCTTCCTTCATGAGACAAACCTTTGGGTTCGAAATGGATTTTTAAAAGGAAAATGAAAGGTGATAGAGCTATTATCAAATACAAAGAAAGATTTGTCGTCAAAGACTTTAGACAAAAAGAAGATCTTGATTATTTTGACACATACTCACCAGTGACTAAGATTACATCACTTCATATGCTAATTTTCCTACCTAGAGTATATGATTAGAAATCCATCAAATGGATGTATAACCTCCTTCTTAAGTAGAGAGATGGAGGAAAAAATTTATATGGAATATCCTGAGGTCTTCGTAGTTCCTGATAAAGAAAAGAAAGTGTGTAAACTCGCTGAGTCCCTCTATGGATTAAAACAAGCAGCGAAACAATGGCATGCAAAGTTTCATCAAAGCATGCTGACAAATGGGTGTAAGGTCAATGAACATGATAAATGCATTTACACTCCAAATCAAGAGGTCATTGTATCTTTATATATGGATGACATGATGATAATGAGCAACAACGTTGCTAATGTTAAATCTACTTAGTGTATGCTCGCTAGTAAGTTTAATATGAAAGATTTAGAAGTTGGTGATTTGATATTTGAAATTAACATTCATAAAACTCCTCATAGTCTAGAATTGTATCAACCTCATTATATTCTAAAGGTACTTGAAAAATTGAAGTATTTCAGTTCTGAAGGTTGAAGATACCAATTGATGTGAATAATAAACCGGAAACCTCACCACCACTGTTCTCTTCCTCCTCACTGTTCTTCAAGGAACAACTTCAAGTAACCAGAATCACGCTGCCAAAGCTACCTGGAACAACCATCTCCGTCACCCCACTCACATTGTAACCGCCATTCATTAGCCTAAATTCTTCTAGTCCTAACAGCCCCCAAACTACCTCTCCTCTCTTCCTCCACCACGCTAGCATCAGCGCAGACCACCATATAACAGCCACCAAAAACCCTTTAGTGTTCTCGCCGCTTCCGCCGAAACCCCAACGCCAGGTAGCTGAAAAGCTCGAGGACAACCAGATCTTTCAAGCACCGAATACAACTACAAAGCCAACTGGAAATTACACCTAACGATCTTCAAACACCATATCAGCAATGTCAACCAGTTACAACTTGAGAGCTACCAGATCGTTTAGATTAGAGATTTTGCCGTTGATTGGCTCGATATTTTGGTAAACTTTACCTTCTTAAACGAATTTATTGACCCTTTACGCTATTGGTTTGTCCGTTTTTTGTTATTGCTTCACTAATTTCTGTTTTAGTATCATTTGTTTGTTATTTATTCTTAATGTAATTATTTTTTAATTTTGGAAAATATTGACAAGGCTTTTAAGGCCATTTTCATATTTATTATGGATATCTTGATTATTTTGTTACTTTATTGTTAGTTAGCTTGATTTGCTACTGTTATTTTTATTTTGTTTTACATGTTGATTAGGCTGGCTTAATACGTACGGATTGTCATTTATATTATTGTGTATTTTTTTTTAAAAATTTCTGATGATATGCCTCATTTTCTTTATTATTACTATTGTTGAATATTGCTTTAACTTTGTGTTTTCTTTTTCTTATTTTATTGTATGTATACCAGTTGGTTATTGTGTTGATTTTGTTGTTAGGCCTTCCAATTTTATTATTGATTTTTGACTGCTCTTGACAATTTTCAATTGTTGTATTTTTAAGGAGATATGGTTGTTTTAGTTTTTAGTTCGACTGTTGTCTTCTGTTTTGGATAATTTTTCTATTAATTATTTTGTTGAAGTTATATTGAATAATTATATATTTTGGCCAATGAAAAAGTTTCTTCGTCGGTTTTCGAGGAACCTTCATCTTAAAAGACAAAAATTTAGTTTAAGTTTATATTTTTTGTATGCTAGAATTGGCCGATGAAGAAATTACCGTCGATTTCCAGGGTATCCATGTTAATAAGACAAGTTATTATTTTTAAGTTGTTATTTGAGTTATTCAATTTCATTTATATTTATTTATTATAACACTTTTACCAAGTGTGTTTACAGGTATCTCAGTGTTTGTTCCCATTGAAACTATTCGAAAAGAGTTTGAATTATATTTTCTATTCATTATTTTTTATATATCGATATTAGACGAACCTTAAGTCGTTCCTTATATTATTATTTTATTTTATTATTTGGGTTATTACATGTTTATTACACTTGTATATTATTTTTTTTATCTCTTCCTCAATTTGAAAAGATGAATCAGCCGGGACCCACAATTGTGAATTTCGAAGGATGATTAACACATTCCCTTTGGAATAGCTTGAACCCCTTACCTGGAATCTATTGGTTTTGTAGACATTTTTTAATTAATTAATTAATTAATTTTCTAGTTTTTCCTAAATTAGGAGACGACTCTTTTACAATTCTTGTTTTTTAAAATTCATTCAATTGATTATTTTTTGAGTCACCACTACGTTTCACCTTATTTGAATAAAGTAGGAATATAAACAATCTTGCCAAGTATAAAGAGCATAAACCTATTTTGTTAAGAAGCAACTGAACCAAAACCACTAGGTTGAGCTAGCCAACCATCCTTTCCCCAAGGACCTTGCAATGGATAATCCTTCATTTTAAAACCACTCTTCTCGAAACAAACATTCGTACCAACTAAGCAATTTCTCGAGTGACTCTTGCCACATTTTAGCAAGTAATCCATTTCCACCACTTTCTTGAGATTTAGCGTTAGACACCCTATCTTTGTTGAACTTAGGAGCCAGAACATTAGAAGAACCTTTCCTGGAAAACCTCTACCGGAATTGATAACAACCATATCCACCAAACCTTGAATGAGAAATATTACTATCACCAGTCTTTTCACTCTTTACTCCTTAAATTTCTCCTTTATCTTTTCCTCTTAAATTTGTTGGGCATGTATTATCAAACGAGATAAATCAATAATTTTCATCAATATTGTAGTACGACACTCCTTCACCACCCGACTGAAACTTACTCATCCTTTCCCTAGAGTCAGCAACCTAGATGGAGCATACTAAGGTAATGGAGTGAACTTCAAAGCATACTCTTTCATACACATATTTCCTTGACGAAGATTAATGAACTCCTGTACGTTTTTCTCTGTCATCTAAAAAAAAGAGACTATTTAGAAAATCCCTTTGAATTTGTCCTAATCAAAAGGACTCGCATCAATAGCCCTATCTTCCTTTTATTGGTTGAACCAAACTTGTGCAACACCTTTAATTTGATAAGCAACCAATTACTCCCATAATTTCAATTATCTTAGAAATCTCATTAATGAACTATTAAGGATTCTTATCAACATTCGACCAGTGAAATTCCGAGGGTTTCATCCTAGTGAAGTCCCTCACCCTTATAGATGTCCCTACCCACATTTAAGTTCACGAGAGCAATAGATTATCTATTATCTTGGGCCGTCGTAGCTTGAGACAACACTTGAAAAACGGCTAAGAATTCAACATGAGTCACTTTCTTAGCCAAAGGACTGTTCGGCACTTGAGGAACCTCAAGCTCCATATACTTTCTTGCATTAGCTCTTCGAGGAGGCATATCCTGAAAAGCATTGGAAGAGGGTTTAGTGAAAGTCTTGTAAAGATGTACTCTATGGTGCTACTTTAGAATAGTGAAAGAAGTAAAGTTTCCCAAATCTTTGTAGCCTCCTATGCATAAATGTGGTGCCCTTCACACTCACGAATAAGATTTTATTCAATCGTCTTCTCATACATCCTAGAATCATTGTAAATCCTAGCGCTCCAAATACCAAATTTGTCATGACCTAAAATACATCTAAGACATGACATGGAAAATAGGACCCGGGAGACCCTAAATAAGGCACTTGACATAAGCATGACACAATATAATACGATATGAGAGGCGTAACTAATATAAGTCTATGACATAAAGGATACCAATGCGGTACGTACGAGATACGACAAGCCTTTCTAACATCATATGAGTGGTTGAGACGTGACACATAAACCATGTACAAGTCTGAAGCTGAAAAGACAATAAAAACAATAAAGTGTCTATGAATTTGATCCTCGACTAATAAAGACTCACCAAATCTAAGCAATCTATAGTTGGGAAATATCGATACTAACCACCTATGGGAGTAGAAATGTCAGACCCTATATTATATGACAATATACGAACAAGTATGCATTAGTACATTGAATGTATTAAGTATGGAGATATGCATAAAAACATATGCATGATAATTTGAGGATCTATAAAGATGATATGCATTACCGAGTAAATATACTAAAAAAACAATTAAGAATCACTTAAGCATAATTAATGTCAATATATATTATAACCATATGAGGAGCTTTCATAAAAATAGTTTAAGGAAACATTTGTGGGATATTTGCCGTTCACCAATTATAAGATCATATGAGTTATAACATGGAACATGACATGTCCCCTGACCTAAAACGGAAAACTACTTGCCAATGTAGAGTTCCATAACATTCATTCATAATTGCTATTTTTGATCTACTAGCTAGGTTATTTAAGACAATCCTACGGTGAGACGTAGTTTGGGACAAGAGAATTGTTACTAATGATCGAACCTTTACTAGTAGTAGGGCCTCCATTATAAAGTCCTCTCAGTTCTAAGTAAATCTCAATGAAAAATTCATAATTGTATTCGTATCAATATACTAGAAAAGACACAATTAAAGGTCAAATGAAATTATAAGTCATCATAGAGTAGCTCCTTTAAATCATGAGTTCATTCATATGAGATAAAACCTTTCACAAATCATTGATACTTATCTATAAACACATCCACAATTTATATAATCTTTTTCATAAAACATACATAAGTTTCATAATCATAATTTATAAGTTCATAAGATTTGATAATAATTAAAGTTCATAAAAGAGCAATAAGTGTGAGTCCATATTAAATCAATTGAATATGATGTAAGTGAATAAAATCATGCATAATAATATTGAAGATAAAAAATTGAATCATAATAAATAAGACTCATGAAGAACTTTATGAACCCTTAGATAATTGGGTGAAATTGAATTCGAGATTTTTAGTTTCTCTTGGAACCCAATGGATGGAAGGAATCCATTGCTGAATTATTACATACCTTTGGTAATAAAAAACCTTTCAATTGAGACAAGAACCTTATAGCTTGGTGAAACCTTAACCTTCACGTTGACAACTCTTGAGAGAATTTTGAAAAGAAGACTTCGAGAGATTTTGGGAGAGTTTGAGTGAATGATTGTATTTAGTCTTAGGTTTAAGGGTAAATATGGTTATATGGGTAATTATGGGGCCAAAACAACATATTTTAGGGGTTAGTTGGGTTGAAAAGACCAAAACACCCTCAATTAAAAACAGCGAGCGAGATATACGGTTCACACCTTGGTACGTAAGATATTCTACGGATTGTCTTGGTCAATTGTAGAGACACTTACCAAGGTTTAAAATCCATTCAACTTCCACAAAATCATTAAATGGGTTATCATCCATTCTACGGCTCGTAGACCCCTTTTGTAGAGCCCAACTTTATGTCCAAAATTTCACCAAGTCTGGATCCCATCTATGAAACCCTCATACGACTCGTGTAATATTCTTCGACTCATCTTTTTCACTCGTAGAAACATAAAATTTTCAAAACTCAAACCCAATCTCACAACTTCCTTCCTACGGATCGTAGGACGTTCTACAGTCTGAAGGTTAGTCTCGTAGATTCACTATTAGTGTAGATAAATGCACATTTCGTTTCCTTTTAATTTTTCCAATTTCCAAGGAATTACAATTTCTTAATAAATGATTGCATCATTTAATGTCCTTTTCTATTGTATTAGATAGAAAATCAGTGAAGTTGAAAAATAAAGCAAAATAAAGCTAATTGTTGCAAAAGAAAGAGCTCTAATGGAAAGCTAGACGCATTGTCAGACCTTTACGATCTTTCAATTGATGAGTGGTAGATGCAGACTTATTTGAGGCTCAGTTAGCTCAACAATGACTGTCATGGATGCTTAGTTATGTCCCATTCTAATGATATTTTGATGATTAACATTTTTGATGGTTGATTTAACGTTTCAAGTACATCCCATCCAATTCTAGGTGTTCAACGATAGCAATTCAGTATAAAACGCAACTAAATGAGTTGGGGTCGAACCCCACATGGAGATGTACGTGTTTTAGATTAAATTGAAAATTATAACTATGGTCAAACCAGTCATAAGAATATCGTGTAAAGACATCATTCAAATCAAGGGATGACACGAATATCAAATCGGGGGTTTTGGTTTTCATTATCAACTACAAACAGTCACAAACACTGTGAATTAACAAATGAGATGGGTTCTTGTGATTAGAAAATAACTAGATATCTAGGCTATAGTGGACATAAATTTTCTCTCGAACAATTTACCTGAATCAAGTGATTTCTATCGAACATCAACAAGCATCCAAAAAAAGATAATCTCACACCTTTATCCATTCACCCTCGCAAGATGAATGTGTGGGATTGGTTTAGGATTCAATCTCTCGAGCTGAACCCAAGTCAACCCAATACCCACAAACCATCAATCAAAAACCTTAGTTCGATTGAATCTAGAGCCCATGGTACCCCTATCTTAGGTCTCAAACAATCAAGGAAACAATTTGATCCTGATACAGGACAACAAACTGAAAGGTTCAATAAGAAATCAAGAAGCAGGTTAAGTAAAAGGAGAAAAGATACTATTAAAAAGAGATAATATCAAAGTGGTACAGAAAAGGGTAAGGAAATAGCAAAACAAGATGATAACACAGCTACAAAGAGTAGCACAATACCAGATGATTATGGGGCTGTGAATTCTGAGGATGAGTGGGATCCTGATAATCAATCATAGATGAATCTGATGAAGAAGGAGGAGAATTCAGTATTCCATATGGTACAAAATTTGGTTCCTAATTTCAGAATATACGGTCAAAAGAAGTTTAAGAAATTATAGAAAAATAAGGTCTGTCTCTTAGAGGTTGGAAGGAAGGCAAATAAATCACTCAAAACACTACCAATAATTCTGAAACCTCTAGCAAGCCCATTATTAGATCCAAATCCAAAGGTTTTTATTGATTAAAGCCATATGTTGGAATGCTCGGAGTATCAACACCAAAAAATCTTTGGAAATACTTCAAACACTCAAAAAAGTTCATCAATTATCTGTGATTGTCATTCTAGAATAATTTGCAGAGAAGTCTCAACTCAACACTGTGAGGATACAACTTCTAATGGATCAGGCAATTGGTAATTCTAATGGGAAAATTTGATTGTTTTGGTATAATATACTCACTGTTAACATTCTTGAGATTAAGGAGCATCATATTACAGTGAAGTTTAAGCAGTCAAATTCTCAAGAAATTCATGGTGTCAAGTATTTATGCTAAGTGTAAAGATCAACTGAGGAGACCTTTGTGGGACAGACTACTGCACTTTGCAAATACAGATATTCCTCGGTGTACGATTAGAGACTTCAATGCTATCACTTCTATAGAGGAGAAGCTAGGGGGAATGCCTTACAATATGAATAAGAGCTTTGAGTTTATTAGTGTGATAGAAACATATGGTTTAACTGACTCAGGTTACACATGGATACTATTCACTTGGTGTAATCAAAGGGAAACACAGACTAGAGTTTGGAAGAGTTTAGATAGGACTATAGTAAATGATAAATCATTGGAAATCATGCCTTAAACTACTATTGAACATCTTTCATTTGTGAGTTCCGATCATAGTTCTCTTCTGTTGGAAATGGCTCAGAAAAATGAGCATCATACCAAGTACTTTAAATTCTTACATCTTTGGGTTGATAATACAAATTTTATGGATACTGCACAAAAGTATGGAATAGGAAGGTTACTGGTAACTTTGTTGCAAATACATCAGAAATTAAAGAGGTTAACATCCACCCTCAACACTTGGTCAAAGAAAGAGTACGGAGATATTTTTGCTAAAGTAAAAGAGTATGAAGAATCAATAAATAAGGTTGAAGAGGAACTTCTTACTCATAAAAAGAGTCACTTAGACAATAATTACAGCTGATGACTGCAAATTATATTCGATATTTCAAAGTGAAGGAATCTATTCTTAAACAGAAGACTCAATTACAGTGGTTTAAGAAAGGATACACTATTTCCAAATATTTCCATGCATAAAAGAGGGGAAGGAGAAGAAGATTGTTTCTTTAAAAAAATTGCAATTGTAGTCATGAATGGATACAAGGTGATGACAACATTGCATAGGCAACTTGTGAATATTATCAAAATATAACTGGCCAGACTTGTAGAATTGATGAAAGGATTCTTCAACATATACCTTCAATAATTAATCTTGAACAAAATCAGAGGCTTTTAGATATGCCTAATCTTGAAGAACTAAGACAAGTAGTATTTGCTATGAATCCAAATTCAGCTCTTGGGCTGATGGTATTGGTGGTAAATTTTATCAAGCATGTTGGAATTTCATTTAAAAATACTTACTGGCAGCAGTTTAGACTTTTTTCTGTGGTCATGTGATGCCTAAGTTCATGTCACATGCATGTTTGGTCTTACTTCCAAAATTGAGCAACTTAACAAATTCACTGATCTTAGACCTCTTAGTCTCAGTAACTTAACTAATAAGATCATTTCCAAATTACTAAGTATGAGATGGCAATATTCTACCACTCTTAATATCAGATAATTAGTTAGGCTTTGTAAAGGGAGGAGCATTACAGAAAATATTATGCTTGCACAAGAAATTATTCAAGACATTAAGAAACCTCAATTAGGTCACAGAGTAGTTATTAAACTAGATATGAAAAAGGCATATGACAGAGTGTCTTGATCATATACTTGTTTAGTATTGAGGAAATTTAGTTTTGGGTAATGTTCATTTACTTAATATGGAGAAGTATGAGTAACAATCGGTATTCCGTCATTATTAATGGTCATAGGCATGGTTTATTTTCATTCAACTAGAGGACTTAAGAAAGGTTATGCTTTATCTCCGACCCTATTTATTTTGGGTGCTGAGGTATTGACTAGAATGCTTAATCATTTACATCATAATCCATAATTTACATCATAATCCATTATACAAAGTCTTTCACATGGAACCTAAAGATCCTCAAATCAACCACTTAAGTTTTGCGGATGATGTGATAATTTTACTTCCACTAATAGACAGTCTATACAGCCTGTTATGGATACTTTGGGGGAGTATGAACATACATCTGAACAACTAATTAATGAGAAGAAGAGTTACTTCATGGTTCCAGATAAAACATCATAAAATATTATCAATATTATTCAAGAGGTCACTGGTTTCCCTCAGAAGGGCAGTCCAATTATATATTTAGGTTGCCCACTTTATGTTGGGAGGCAAAATATTTTATACTACTCCCATCTAGTAACTAAAATTTCCAAAAAAAATTTCCACTTTATGATGGCAGACAAGGATGTTAAGTTTCGGAGGCAAAATTACCTTGATCAAACATACTTTATAATCAATTCCTATTTACACTATGGCTGAAATTTCACCTCCTAGTAACACTATCAAGTATCTAGAGTCTATTATTGCAAATTTTTTCTGGGGAAGAGTTCAGAATAAAAGGAAATATAATTTAGAATCTATGGAAACCATGAGTTTACCCTGTGTAAAAGGAAAAGTAGGGATTAGAAGACTTACAGATGTATGCACTGCCCTACAATATAAACAATGGTGGCTTTTCAGAGCTAAATCTTCATTGTGGAGTCAATTCTTTAAAAATCCAAATATTGTCGAAGAGCCAATCCAGTTGCGAAGAAATTTGATACTGGTCAATCTTTGATATGGAAGTACATGATGAAGAATAAACACAAAATGGAGGAACATATAAGTTGGCAAGTTAAGTCTGGCAGTTGTTCTTTTTGGTGGGATGAGCAAGTCGAATAATGCCACTGTTGATTATTTTCTTGTTAATGGTAAATGGAATGAAAGGAAGTTGAGGCAAAAAGTTACACCATTACTTATTCCTGTTATTTTAAATACCGCTTTTCAATATCAACAGGAAGTCAAGGATATTGCAGTTTGGAAGCCTATTGAATCTGGCAACTTCACTTGTGCATCAGCTTGGGAAGGTTGCAGCTATAGAGGAATTATAGAAATGGTTAACTCTCAAATTTGGCATAAAAATGTTCCTTTTAAAATGTCATTTATCCTATGGAGAGAATTAAGGAGTAAATTTCCAACCAATGAAAAATTGGCAACTTTTGGGGTAGAAATTGTGAAATGTTACTGTTGCATTCAACAAGGTTGGGATGATGTGGATCACATCTTCATTCAAGGACATATTGCAACACACATTTGGAATTATTTTTTAAGCACAATGGGAATTATAGTCCAATAGTCCTCACTGAGCAATTCTTTATTGGGTTGGAGTGACATTGAAGGAAAAAATGATGCTCATAATCCATTATTAAGATAATACCCATTAGGATCTGTTGGAACTTGTGGAAGAATAGGTGTTTAGTAAAGTATGGTGGAAAGAAATTCAGTTGTTTCAGAGTAAAGTGCTTTATCCTTACAAATATTCTTCATTTCATATATTCAGTTTTTGTACGTATACAATGGCATGTGAAGTGGAACAAATGTGGTGGAATTACTGCAAAATTGTAAACATTATGTAAAGGTCACCTCAGTCATCTGGAAAACACCACCTACTACAAAATATAATCTTAATACTGATGGTAAAATCATTTATGCATTAGCTATACCTCATGGGGAAGGCATCAATAATCAGGCAGAGGTGCAGGCTGCAAGCTATGGACTATGTTGGTGTATTTAACATGGGTATTAATACATTACTCTCGAAGTGGATTCCAAATTATTAACTATGTGGTTATTACAAAGATTTAAACCTCCTTGGAGAATGCAAAGTTTTGTATGGGAACACCAAATGCTTGCTAATCAATGTTTTTTCTTTAAATGTGTGGATACATACAGTAAAACCAACAATACAGCAGACATTCTATCTAAATACAGTCATAGCAAAGACATCATACAACATACTTATACTCATAATCAACTAACCCCTATAGAAAAAGGTAGTTATATTTTGGAGAAAATGGGAGTACAAAATTTTAGACGAAAGAAGTTGAGAAGGATTAAGAAACCTCCATGACTTGTTCACAGTATGGTATATTTACCTTGATTATGTCTTGTATAGATATAGTTGAGTATATTGAAGTTCTTTATTAATTTTTGTAAAGGGGAGTACCCATAGTTATGTAATTCTTGTACTTTGTATTGGGAGGAGTCCTCCCATTGGTGCTTAGTTTTAGGTTTACATATGCGAATTGTCTCTATCTTGCCTTGTATATTAGTTGTTAATCAGGTAAAGATATACGATGATCATGGTGCATCCATCAACAACCAGCAGTCCAACAAAAGGAAATTTGGAAGGCTGCAACAATGGTAGAAAGGAAGGTGTACCACATGATGCTGTCATTTAAATACACTTCCAGAAGGTCAAAATATACATCAAAGATTTTTTTCAAAAGCAAAGACATCCATTGAGGAAATGTGTTTCATGAGTTATATAATGTTCAATCTGAGTCAGTCTAAATTAGGTATAGTTGTTTGAATACGTCTAACTTATGTACTTTTCCTTGTAAAGGGAGAGATCCCTAATTTAAGTGTTCTTATAAACTTTGTACTAAGAGAGGAGTCGTCTCTAGGTTCTTAGTTTTGTTTGATTACAACTCATTGTATGGGGAAGAGTTGACTAACCTTAGTAGGTAGGTAAATTATTTACCCACCGTAGGACCGGAGGTAAGGTATATGTCCCCCTTCATGTATAATTTTGTTTTTAATAAATGATAAGACCTGGGGGTATTGCTCAGCCCCTGACCCACAAAAGGGTCATTCCAACTAAAAAAAAAACTTAGTTCTAAAGCCTCTCTCTCGCAAGCCAAGAACACAAAGAAATGACTGCATTTGCAACTATAGTTCTTAATTAAACCACAATTAAAGATTGAAATCACTTTTAAACAGAATTTGACTAAGAATTACCAATACGCATAAGTACATCAGTCCATAATCACATAATACCACTCCATGAATTGGAGTTTAGCTAGACGTCATAAAAAGGTAAAACCGTTACCAAATTGATTATCCATTAATTGGGTAAGAGAAATTTCATCTTTGCAATTCTCTAATTTAAAGATTCTCAACGACCCACTTCTTATTTCTCAAAAGTGAATTTCTTCAATCCTTCAAAGCTAAGGAAAACTTAAAAAGATATTGTTCTAAAGAGTAATTGATCTAACAATAAGATTCAAGATATTAATCTAAATGTTCAAAATTATTTTTATAGTGGCCAACAATGTGCTGCAAAGAGTCAATTGGTGAAGTATGTCAGCAATGCTGAACAACTTGGCAAGCATCCCTTTGGTCACTCCATCACCCTTTTGACTTTGTACTCAACATCCTCAAGGTTTGTAACATTGGGCGGTCTATCTAGGGTTTGTAGAATACTCAACGATCCACCGACTGCTCCATTTCATCCCCAACTTGGTTCATTTATTTAGGTCTTGATATATTGGAACTTCAGGTCGTCTGATAAGCCAATCGGCGACTTGCCGATTGCTCTTGGCCATCCTCAAGCTCACCCATCTTAAATTCTTCAGTCTATTTTGATCCTTTTTGCCTATTAGTGTCCTTTATTTGTTCCTCCATCCATATACCTTAAAATCAAGGGTCTACATTAGTTATTGGCACAAATGAAGCATTTGAGGACACTCAATCACTTTAAACAAAGTCCTAAATAAGCTCAAATCTCAAACTCATCAACACCCCTGACTTAAACTTTTTCTTGTTCTCAATTAAAACTCAAGTTCAACTATTCAAAGAGGATGTTTCAAATAGTTTTACTAAAGACTCAATCATGAATGCATACAGCAATACTCAACTTACTCATGCAAGGATGAATTATGCACTCAAAGACTCAAGTTGTGACTTACCATTATTAAAGATGCTCAAGTTCACAATACTTGCTTCAAATGTGAGTTCAAGCTCAACAAAGGTACTCAAATTCCCTCACAACAAAGATGATTTCATGTCCACACACAAGTCTTCAACAATAAATAGCTCCGGAATCACATACAACTATTAGACTCATAAAGATGATCACATGGATGACTTAACCCATATGGTTGTCATTATTTTCCAATCAATATTCGTTTCAACTCACTTAAGATCAAAAAGGGGTTTTCAAGGATTGTACTGGGGCTGAGTGTAAATGTATGGTCATTTAGGCTCAATGGCTGCTACCCTCATGAAATTTGGTTTGAACATCAGTTTTCTTTCTTTTCTTCAATATTTTTACTCATGATTAAAAATCACTCCATTATTCAACTTCAAATAAGTTTTGGACACCCCATTTGTTTTGCAATTTTCAAAGCCTTATTTATCAATTTTTTTCATTCTTTTTTCTTTTTCATTCTTCTTTTCTTTCTATATTTTTTTATACGGAGGGGTTCCATATTTTTCAAGATCATGACTCAAAAAGGGAATTCTTCACATTTCTTGATTTACCTTCTTTTTTCACCACACCCCAACTTAGGCTTTTGGCATAAGTTGGCTATTCAAACAAACCACACTTCTTAAGAGTAATGGGTGAATGGATAAAGTGCGGTCATATTTGTTCAAGTTTCTTCCAATAAAATGATAAATATTAAAGGGGTTCAATCAAGGTTCACACATCTCACAATGTTAGCCACAAAAAAGGTATATTGTCAAAAATTTTCACTCTTCAAAATTGTTGCCTAAGATCTTTTGAAGAGCTTGCATCACTTAGTCAACGCGACCAATGGGGCAAATTCTAAGTGTCATCACACAAGGTTCACGTAAGCTTTTCACACAAGACATCGACACCAATATCAAACGAGACTCCACAGTTTAGCTAGTCTGCAATGTTCATCACAAGAGATAACATTCGATAATCAGCTAGTCACAACAAGATGCAAAAATTTCACACATAGTCGATGCAACTTTATTTGACCTTATTGTAGCCGAGCATTAATTTTTCTTCAATTAAAAAAACCATTCGAGTCATCGATATTGATCATGAATGACACTCAACTTCGCATAAGAATATCCACATTCAAGAACAAAACGAGTGGCAAATATTTTCAGAAGGGTCAAAAACGATTTCATTCATAATATGGAGCCATAAGATCAAACATCTATGAAGCAATATCATCATACAATTCAAAACACAAAAACAAAATGAAACATAATGTTAAAAAGTCAATAAAAATGGCAAAGAGGGAGATAAATAAAGGGCATGTCTACACAGTCTCTTCATCTGTCGGGGCATCAATGCTTGGTGTAATATAACTACTCGGTCCACTCTAGCCCACTATATGTGTCCCTAAATAATCCTCTCGGGCAATGTCAAACATGACCCCTTTTAAGCTGTCTAAATCATCATACCCAATAACCTTTGGCTCCTCAAACTATTCCTCATCGGTCTCAGCCTCAAACTCAGCAGCACCATCATCCTTCATAGACACATCGGTAGTAGTAGCCTAAGGCATCTCAAAACTTGTCGGGGCATCCTCATTCTCAGTTGAATCAAACAGGGAAGTGAGTTTTGTGGACTTCAGATAGTCCATATCCTTTCTCAAATCTTAAACTTCGTCTTTCAAAGTCTCCACCTCTAAAGTAGCCCCTATCGCCTATCACTTGTATCTACTATCGCTGTGAGAGTGTCAATAGATGTATGACAGGGTGTCAATGCAGCTAGGATGGTCCGATTAATCATCCAAGGTACTTTAGCCTCAAGCTGGGCAGCCCGCACATTGGCAGAATGTGGTAAGTGCCCCTTCTTTAGGTACATGGCCTGAGTAATTCTTGCGGGCTGGGAAGTAGTAGAAGAACTAGGAGCCTGGGAGGAAATGTAAGCGAGTGTACATGAAGGACCAGATGCCAGAGTAGGCATATATTCCTCTGCAGGTATCAACTCAACATCAATCTCCGGGGATGCATCAACTGGATTCACTCTCCTTCTACTTGTCTTTTTCCGAGTATCACCAGACTCTATCCTCCGGATGTCTGTGAAAGATGTGGGAGTGAACTCGATGTGACTCTTCCCGTCATGAGGAACTCCAACACGCCGACACAAACCTGTTATTAGGACCGGGAAGGGAAGGGACGAATGGCGCTGTATTTCTCTCATGACCATCTCTTGCTCATTTATCAGCCCCAAGTTAACCCACTTATGTGCGATGATGGATCCTAGACATGCTGCCTTGAGTTGAAGAGGATGGACTCATTCTGTGAGGGCATGATGAAGACACTAATGAAGCTAAACAAGTACCTCGCTTCCACGTTGAGGTCTTTCTCCTCAATTTACATTGAAGCTTCGATCCACCTCGGAGCTAACCAACTTTCCATAGTCTCCAAAGACTCTGTCTTTATCATGTGCTGGTTGTCGTTTGCAATCTTGTTGGTGCATTCAAATACAACATATGTCATTGCTGTCACAGTTTACCTTCTTCCCTCTAACAACTACGTAGCCTACAGTCTTGAAGGTTGCAACTTTCTCTTTTTTCCTGTGGCATCAAGGGTTCATATTCAGTGTAGAATTCCCAGACCCAACTAAGAATATTGGAACCGAGGGTTTAGTGAAAATCTCAAACTTGCAAGCCTTTATGGTACACCATATTTCTAGGTGCCGGTCTATCACCCATCCATTGACAACCTTATCTTCTCAATGATGGTCCTTAGTCCCTCAATCTGTAATTTATTCCTAAATTGGAGAGGAGGACCATGTATAGGTTGTTCTGGGATTACAAATTGGTTTGGCATAACAGGAGAGCTATGGGTCTCAGGCACATTGATCGTAGACGGATCATGCATCCTCTTGGATCGCATCTCAACTCTCCAGATATTAGCAGGTGCTCATCCTCGGGGTTCAAAGAACATCAGAAGGGTTATGATGCTCATCCTCACTCTCAAAGGTGGTGAGATGAGTGGCGTACACTCTCTCACTGTCGTATCTAATCTTCGATGACTTAGGAGCTAGTGTTTTTCATTTTCCTTTGCCCTTACCACCTGTGGTAGGGAGTTTTTTATCCTTGGCTTTTGATGCAACTACATCGTCGTTGGTGGTAATTCTCTTTTCCCTCTTGCGGAGTGGCATGTCTCATCACACTACTTTTGGTCAGGCCATATCTGTAGAACACATTGGAATTTTCAGAAATACCTCAAGAAAACTAAAGAAAAAAGGTTGCAGACAGACTCACTGAGCCGATCGGTGAGTCGCCGAATTATATTGGCGAGCCAGACCGGGTTCATTGAAAATATTGGTCTGAATATTCCCATATAAATGGCATGTCGACGATGTGAAGGGACATTTTTTGAATTGTCGACACCATTGGCTTCTTGCTCGCCGAAAGTTACAATATATTTTAGTGGTTAGGGGCGTGTAAAGGGCGATCAAGGAAGACTTTTAGTGAGTTGCCGAGTGTACTCAGTGAGCTTAGGCTTCTCCAAATGTTAAAGAACCAAACCAATCCAAACATGAAATCAAAGGCATGGAAGGGGACTTTGGCAAACTACCGAGTGGTTTGGGGAGCTTGACTCAGGTCGCTAAACTTCCCAACATGTCCATATTCTACATCGACTACCAAAATCAAACCCACAACCCCCGGCAAAATAAAAATAACATAAATACTAAATTAATCCCAAACCCATATGACCCATGCACCGGGTTACTCAGACTTCCCCCGATTTGGCTAAAATTGGCTATTTGATGACTTTTTGTCTTAAGAATAATGTTAAATACTCTATCATTGGGCAAATCACGTCATTTAGCACTATTTTGGTTACTCAGACTTCACCCGACTAGACCAAACAATGACCCTTCAACCTTGTTTACAATATGTGACAACATATCCTTAGTACGACCACCTTCAGAGTCTTTGGGTGTTTGACACTCGTGGGGAGGAACATACCTATCCTTCTCCCCTTTTCTTTCCTTCTAGGTGGCATTGTGTTCACACCACTCTCTATCACTGTCTCTCCAATCCTCATCTTTATTCCAACCTTGATTACCACGCGACCTTAGGTAGTTTGCACAATAACCTCCTCCGTAGTTGGATAAGAAGTTTACATCCTCGTTGCACAACGCTTCAAACTTGGCCTAATCGAGGTTTACACACCCAACACCCACAATATATACACTCCTAGTACCATCACCCATGAAATTTATGGCTAACATTTCAAGTTTGTTCATCATCTTTTGCATGTTTTTATCCCTCTATTGATATTTTTCATGTTGCTCCTTTGTCAATTTAAAAGTGAGAGGGCAAAACCATATATTCGTGAGTGTACCATGGCAGGTTTATATTGTTCATAATGTAAAAGATTAAGTTTCTATCACATAAGGTTGTTGCATTAAACCTCCCAGAGAAAGTTGATCATCCACTCCCTTGTTTAATGAATCAAAACTTCTGTAAAAATACAGTAATAGAACGTTGTCGGGAAATCCATGAGTTGGGCATTACAACAACAACTTATTAAACCTTAGACATGTCTCATGGATTGTCTCACCCTCCAAATGCATGAAGCTTTGTATGTTTTCCTAAAGAGCCATCCTCTTCGAAGGAGGAAAAAATTTCACTTGAAATGCGGTGATAAGCTCTTCCCACGAAGTGATAGAATCTCTTTGAAACTCAGCCAACCACTTACATGCTTCTCCCATTAGAAAAAATGGCCTCAACCGGATTGATTCTTGAGATATGTTGTTAAAGAAAAATGGTCTGAAAAAATCAACAAAGTTCCTTATACACTCATAGGAATCCTGATGAGCCAACCCATCATACAAGCCCTTCAATTGTAAGAGCTGCAACATGATGCTTGTAATATGGAATATATCGTTCCCTTCAGTTGAAGAAAAGCGAATCGAACCAACTCTACCCAGTAGATTCGGTTCATTCACATCATTTAGATTTCCGATGTCATATTAGTTGCCCACTAGGCTACCATTGCTTCGATTGACACTCATTTCCTCTGTTTTACAAGAAACACAAAAACAAAACTAAAAATAAGTAGATTCAACTATGACTAACAAGAATCCAATTAAACTTCACAAAAAGAATTTCAAACAACACCACTACCCGACAGCGGTGCCATTTTGATTTATAACATTTTAAGTACCACTCATTCAATTGTAGGTGTTCGATCATAATCACTATAAAATCGAACTAAATTAGTTGGGGTCAAATCCCATAGGGAGCGGAATGTGTTTCAAACTCAATTGGGAAGTATAAATGCGGTAAAATCACTCATAGGAATAGATATTATCGAATAAATACATCATTGAGATCAAGTGCTGACACAAATCTCAAATAGAGGGTTTTGGTTTTGATTATGAAGTACAAAGTCTCAAACATTGCGAAGCAATGATAATAAGATGTGTTTGTAGGATGTGATCTATAATAAGCTAATATATAGATATAGGTAATTGAAACTGTCATAAAATAGCCAAATATTAGTGAGTAGGCTACACTATAGTGGACATAAATTTTTTATCAAATAATTTACCCTGAATCAAGTGATTTCTCTTAAAAATCAACAAACATGCAAAAAAAGAGCAATCCATGCCTTAATCCATTTACTCTATCGAGCTGAATATTTAGAATTGGGTTTATGATTCATTTTTTTGAGCAGAACCCTGGTCAAACCAATACCCACAAACCATCAATAAAAACTGTAGTTCTAAAATCTCTTTTTCGAGCAATCCAAGAACATAATGAAAGAACTCCATTTGCAACTATATTTTTTAAATTAAACCAAAATTAATGATTGAAATTACTTTTAATTATATTTAGACTAATAATTAGCAATACCCATAATCTACATCAGCCCATAATCACATAATCACACTCAAGAATTGGGGTTTTAACAGTACATCATAAAATTTTACAAACTGTTATTAAATTGATTATCCATCAAATGGGTAAGAGAGATTTCATCTTTACAATTCTCCGATTTGAAGATTCTCAAAGACCCAATTCCAATTTCTCAAAAGTGAATTTCGTTGTTCCTTCAAAGCTACAAAAAACTTAATAGGATATTGTTCTAAAGAGTAATTGATCTAAGAATAAGATTCAAGATACTAATCTAAATGTTCAAAAATGTATTTATAGTTGCCTAAAATGTGTTGTGAAGAGTCAATTTGCTATGTAGGCTGGGCTAGCTAAACCACACGGCAAGGCTCCCTTTGATCTCTTTTATCGCCTTTATGCATTGTTACTCAATATCCTCAAGATTCATAACTTGGGGCGGTTTATCTTTGCTTCGCGGAATCACTAGGCAATCTGCCGACTGTTCTCATTCATCGCCACCTTGATTCTTACCTTTTCTTCAACTTATTTAGGTCATTGTTGCATGTCAATGTCCTTGCTTTGTTCCTCCATCGATGTAAATGAAAATCAAGGGTTTTACATCAGTTATTGGCACAAATTATGAATTTGATGATACTAATTCAATATAAATAAATTTCAAGATGAGTCAAAATCCGGGACTCATTAAAGGCTAAAGGACTAGCCAAGGATAAATGTATGAAAACATGGCCAAAAGTATAAAAAAGTGTGAACTATACATTGTTTGGTTTCCAAATAATAAGGTCAGATCACCCAATGGGTACGATCTCTTTAAGTTGACAATGCAGTGATCTAATTACTTGGGGGTAGGTGTCGTCGTCCTCGTAGAGGAATAATACTAACCTCTTTACATACATCATCAAATTCATAGGTTAAAAAGTGCAGAAAATTTAAAACTTTTCGTTGACATCTACTTCATGAGGTTTACTTAGACATCTCATTTAAACATAATATATTAATAGAGAGTATACATAGACTCCTCGTATATGAAGATTACATGGTCTTCTACTTTTATACCACATATAGACAACATACATAATATAGTCTTAAAAATGATGTCTCATATTAAACAATCTAAACTGAATCAAGCCATATGGGCATAAGCCCTTACGCAATGTATAAATGCCACTTAGGGTTTACAACAATATCTTGAAACAAGTAGAATGAAATGATCGTCTTTAGACTATAACAAAGAACCATTGCTAGAGTAATAACAAGGCATTATCCTCGGACTTGAGGATATACCCACTCTTGGAGAATGATTCCAAGCCTTCCTTAAAAAGTGGTCACGAACCCTACAATGTCTGGAACCTAAAATATTGGGGAAAAAGGGAGAAATGGGTTTAGTACATCACTTGTACTAAGTATAGGATCATATGTATATATAACATAGAAATCATGCTAAAATGCGACATTTCATTGAAGCATGCTAATGTACTTTTAAAACACATTATGCGCATTCAAGAACAAATACAAATCAATAAGCATGTAGTCTTTAAGTCAAGACCATGTGTAGCACAAGACCAACAATACCAAGTCTAGTCAAGTCAATATGCATATCAACATAATTGAACACATAATCAAGACAACTCTATCATCAAGTTATAATATCAGCAAGCATGCATAAGAGTTCATGTGCAAATTAAAAAAAATAGAGCATTTTTAACTTAAGTTTCATGCCCTATTCACTGTAACAATGCATTTTTCTTCATATTTAATCAAAATCAATGGAACTTGAAATAAACTCATTATTTTCACTATTAATAGGAACAACTAAACCGTAGTTATCAAATGGTTGAGGGTAACGGGACATCATGTCGTCCTCGACCTCCTATGTTGCTCCCTCAACGAGGCCGTTCTTCCATAACAGCTTTACAGAAGCCACCTCATTGTTCCTCAACTTTCTTACTTTTCAATCAAGGATTTCAACCGGAACCTCCTCATAGGAGAGGTTATCCTCCACACCTAGACCCTCAACAGGAAGAATGGACTCGGGATCACTGATACACTTCTTAAGCATGGAGACATGGATACCGAATGATCCAAAGCCAATTCACTAGGTAATCTCAACTCATATGCGACCTTGCCAACCATTTTCTAAATTTCATAGGGACCCACATATGAGGAATCAACTTCCCTCTCTTTCCAAATCTTACCACCCTTTTCATAGGTGAAATTTTTAGATACACTTTATCACCTTCTTCAAATTCTAAGTCTCTCCTCCTATGGTCGGCATAAGACTTTTGCGGCTATATGTTGTTTTTAATCATTATTTATCATATGAACTATCTCCAAAGTCCTATAAATCAATTGTGGACCCAAGAGTGAAAACTCACTCACTTCAAACCATCCATCCAATTGGAGATCTACATCTTCTACCATACAAGGCCTCAAAAGGAGCCATAGATATAGTTGAATGGTAACTATAGATATAGGAGAACTCAACTAAAGGCAAATGTTTATCCCAATTTCCCTTGAAATCAATTTTACAAGCTCTTAGCGTATCCTCAAAGGTTTTGAATAGTGCGGTGCGCTTGACCATCCATTTGGGGATGAAAAATGGTACTTAGCTTCACCATTGTACACAACTCTTTTTGGAATGACCACCAAAACCTAGATGTGAGTTCTGCACCTCTATCCTATGTGATGGATAACAAAATACCATGGCGACACACAATCTCATCTATGAAGATCCTTTCATAATCCTCTGCTGAGTATATGGATTTGGCAGGAATAAAGTGAGCGGTTTTGGTCAACCTATCCATAACCACCCATATAGAGTCATGTTGCTTTTGTGTCTGAGGCAAACCTACCACGAAATCCATATTAATATCTTTCCATTTCCAAGTGGGAACATGTGTTTATTGAAGTAACCCACTTGGCTTTTTGTGTTCGGCTTTAACTTGTTGGGAATTTGGACATTTTGCAACAAATTCCGGTATGTCCCTTTTTAAGCCTTCCCACCAAAACACTTCTCTAAGGTCATGATACAGATTTGTAGAACCCGGATGAATTGAATAACGGGAACCATGAGCTTCCTCAAGAATTTGGTTTCTCAAGTCATCAACGTTGGACACACACAACCTTCCTTGATACATAAAGACAATATCCCCCCTAAGGGGAATAACTCATTAAGCTTACTATAACCGATTCCTTCAACTCCATAAATGGTTGATTAAGGTGTTGCTTAGACTTCACCTTAACCACTAAAGAGGATTCGGAGTTATGATGGGCCATAAAACAACTATTTGTATAATCTTCTAATCTAATCCCTAAACGAGCCAACCTATGAACATCTTTCACTAGGTATTTCTTGGCTTCTTCTACATGAGATACAGTACCCATGGTCATAGGACTTAGAGCATCCGCAACCACATTAGCATTGCCGAGGTGGTAGAGAAAACTCATGTTGTAATCTTTCAACAATTCCAACCATCTTCTTTGTCGAAAATTCAACTCCTTTTGAATAAAAACATATTGGCGACTCTTGTGGTTGTTATACACATCAACATCGACACCATACAAATAATGTCTCCATATTTTCAAGGCAAATACCACGCCGCTAAGTCAAGATCATGAATGGGACAATTATTCTCATGCACCTTAAGTTTGTCGAGAAGCATAGGCTACTACTTTCCATATTGCATGAGGACTCACCCTAAGACCACTCAGGATGCATAACAAAATACAACGAAGACCTTGGTACCCTCCGGTAAAGTCAACACCGCAGCAGAGGTAAGACTCTCTTTCAATATTTGAAAGATTTTTTCACATTCCTCCGACCACTCAATTTTCATACTCTTTTGGGTCAAGGTAGTCAAGGGGGATGCAATGGATGCAGAACCATCCATAAACCTCCTATAATATCCTCCTAGACCCAAAATGCTTCTAATGTTGGTTGGAGTCAATTATCTAGGCCAATCCTTGACCGCCTCAATTTTCATGGATCTACCTCAACCCCCTCACTAGACATTATATGACCAAGAAAGCCACCGACCTCAACCAAAACTCACATTTACTATACTTGGTACAAATTGGTTTTCCTTACGAACTTGAACCACCACTATCAAATGGTCCATGTGTTCACCCTCATTTTCTGAATATGCTACGATGTCGTCAAAGAAAACAATGAAAAATAAATCTAGGTAACTTCGAAACACCCTATTCACGAGGTCCATAAATGCCGCAAGGGCATTAATGAGACAAAAAAACAATACTAAGAACTCATAGTGACCATATCTAGTTCAGAATGTCGTTTTTTGTATATCCTCACCTCTCAACCTAAGTTGGTGATACCCCAATCTCAAGTCAATCTTTGAAAAGTAGCTTGCCCCTTGGAGTTGATCAAACAAGTCGTCAATCAGAGGGAGAGGATATTTATTCTTAATAGTGATTTTATTGAGCTGGCGATAATCAATGTACATTCTAGGGGACCCATCCTTCTTCTTCACAAACAATACCAGAGCACCCCATGGAGAATTACTAGGTCTAATGAAGCCTTTGTCTAGTAAGTCCTTGTGTTGAGACTTCAACTCTATCAATTCGGCTGGAGCCATCTAGTAAGGAGGAATGAAATAGGGTTGGTATCCGGTAGCAAGTCAATACCAAAATCAATTTCCCATTCGAGAGGGATTCCCGAAAGATCAAGGAAACACCTCTGGAAATTCGCTAAATACGGGGACTAACTTAATGGAAGGATTTTCGGAGTCTAAATCCTTGACTCTTAAAAATATTGTATAAACACCCTTTTGAGATAATTTTACAAGCCTTAGGACAAGAGATAATACAACCTTTAGGAATAAAATTTCCCCCCTTCCACTCTAGGACGAGTTGATTTGGAAAATTGAACTTGACATTCTTGTTCTACAATCAATGGTAGTAAGAAAAATCATGCAACCAGTCCATCCCTAAATTGACATAAAAATAGACCATATAAAGTTCTACTAATTCAACTCGAGTAACTCTATTGGGAAACATTATAGGACAATTTCTATATACCCTCTTTTCAACCATCGACTCACCTACCGGGGTAGTTACCATGAAAGGTTCATTTAGAATATCGGGCAAAATATCAAACTTCCTAGCTATCAAGGGAGTAACAAAAGATAATGTATCACCCGGATCAAGTAAAGCATAGACATCAATGGAAAAGACATGTAAAATACCGATCACCATATAGGGAGAACTCTGTTGTTCACCCCTAGAGCGAAGTGCATAAAAGCGATTCTTGTTTGGAGCATCTACATTAAAACCACGAGTTTGAGCTTGCCCGCTTCCTTTGTATTTCCCCTTATAATTAGGGAAATCCCTAACCTTGTGGCCACTCTTGCCACACCCGAAGCAATTGTCCGTTAGAACAAGGCAATCATCATAATGCTTCTTGCCACACTTTCCATAAGTTGGCTTCTTGCTTGGTGAACTAGTACGTCTTCCCTTTTGAGACTTAAGATTAAACACCCTATCATCACGAGCCTTGAGAAATTTTTAATGAAATTGATTAGAAAACCTCTTCTTGAACTTAGTCTTATCTTGAATGTCAAGTCTACCCTTAGAAGAACCACTTTCATAAAACCTTGCCTTCTTGGCCTCCCTATTCTTCCACCTTAAACTATTTCCTTCCATTGTTGAGCATGAACCATGAGACAAAATAATTCATATTATCATAAAGCATAGCCAAACTACATTATTCAACCACGTCTTCGGACACCACCGTAAAAAAATGACTCATCTCATCCCTTGGGTTTGACACCAAGGATGGAGCATACTTGAACAATTTAGTGAACTTCAAATAATAGTCAAGCACACTCATACCTCATTGACGAAGGTTGATGAATTCTTCCACCTTTGATTCCCTAAACTCTCTAGGAAATAACTTTTTATGTAAAGTCCTCTTGAAGATCTCCCAAGTCACCGGACCACCCCTTAGTGCCCTATTATCCCTCCATTCTACGTACCAAGTTTGGGAAGCATCTTTAAGTTGATAAGCTGCCAACTCGGCCTTCTCAATTGAGGTCACCCCCATAGCATATAGAATCTTATAGACCTCATCAAGGAAATCTTGAGGGTCCTCATCCGACCTCGACCCAAAGAACATAGGTAGATTCATTCTAGTAAAGTCTCTCAAAAGAAATGCCATAGTGTTAGTATGTTGAGGCACTCGAGGTAAAACCTCCCTATTCACTTGAGCCGTCATGGCTTGGACTTGAGCAGTAACGACATTAGCTTGAGAGGTAATGGATTGGGCCAAATTGAGAAAAATTTTCATTATCTCTCCATCGGTCATTAGTGGAGGAACAACCGAAACTTGATTACCCATAACAACTTCTTCAAGTGGAGGCACTTGGTTGTTTTGTGGACGAATTTGTTTTGTTTTTGTGGAGGCACTTGGTTGTCTTGTGCTCCCACATTAGACATATCTTTCTCGGCCCTTCTAGCAGCTAGTCTTCGAGTATTCATACCTATAACCACGATAAAAGGTTAAGGTGAGAGCACATAATAAGACTCTAGAGGCATGACATAGGAATACAAGAAGATGAGAGTTTCTAAGCATCACATAGTCTCTCACTCATAAGTGTGTCGCTCTTCACAAATATTAATAAGAATCTACATAGACATGAGTTAATGAGACATCATTTTGTAGAGATATTCAACTCATGCTCTGATACCAAGTTTGTCACAATTGGGAAGTACCCGCTAGACGTAACCGGCGTCGTCATCCTTGTAGAGGATTAGGACTAACCTTATTGCATTCATCGTTCCATTCATAGGATAAAAAGTACGGGAAATTTAAAACTTTTCATCTACATCTACTTCATGAGGCTTTCTTAGACCTCTAGCTTACACATAATATACTCATAGAGAGTATACATAGACTCCACTATAAGAAGATTACACAGTCTTCTACTTTTATGACACATATAGACAAAATACATAATATAGTCTTAAAAGGGATGTCTCATATTAAACCATCTAAATCGAATAAAACCATATGGGCACAAGAGCTTGCACAATGTATAAATGACACATAGAGATTACAAAAATATCTTGAAACAATGCATATCTTCTAAGTTTTGAATGGTATGTACCGCTTGACCATCTGTTTGAGGATGAAACACGGTGCTAAGCTTCTCTTGTGTACCTAAACCATTTTGAAAAGCTTCCAAAAAGTGAGAAGTTAATAGGGAATATATATCCGAGATGATGGACAAAGGAATCTTTTAAGACTCACAATCTCATTAATGTAGATTCTTGCACAATCTTCGACAATATAAGTAGACTTAACGGGGATAAAGTGGGCAGATTTCGTCAACCTTTCCACAATAACACATATCGACTCATTTTGGCTCCGGGTTTGAGGAAACCCACAACAAAGTCTATATTGATGTCTTCCCACTTCCAAGTAGGAAGATCAATGGTTTGGGTTAAACCACCCGGTTTTAGATGCTCGACTTTAACTCTTTGGCAATTCGGACACTTAGAAAAAAACACCGCTATGTTCCTTTTTAAACCATCCCACCAATAGACCTTCCTAAGGTCATGATACATTTTGGTGGCACTCAGATGTATAAAATAATGGGAACAATGGGCTTCTTCTAGAATTCGATTTATCAAATCCTCAACATCCGGTACACATAACCTCCCTCGGTACCTAAGAACACCAATCCCCCTTGAGAGAATGACTTATTGAGCTTACTAAGTACCGGCTCCTTCAACTTCATAAATAGAGGATAAAGGTGTTTGTTAGATTTCACCTCAACCACTACTAACGATTCAGAGTTATGATGGACCATAAAATAACCATTTGGAGAACCTTCTAATCGGACACCATCATCATACGATTCAAAGCATCTGAAACCACGTTGGCCTTGCCGAGGTTGTAAAGGACACTCATGTCGTAATCATTCAAAAGTTCCAACCATCTTCTTTGTAAGAGTTTCAACTCCTTTTATATAAACACATATTGAAGAATTTTATGGTCTGTAAACACAACAACAGGAACACCATACAAGTAGTGTCTCCATATTTTCAAGGCAAAAACTACAACCACTAACTCAAGGTCATGAGTTGGATAATTCTTCTCATGCACTTTGAGTTGTCGAGAGGCATACGCGATCAGTTTTCAATGTTTCATGAGGACACATCCCAAGACCACTCATGATGCATCAAAATACACCGCAAAGCCTTCATTAGCCTCCGATAAAGTCAATATCGGAGCGGAGGTAAGACTATCTTTCAACTCTTGAAAATCTTTTTCACAAGCTTCAGACCACTCAAACATCACCTTCCTTTGGGTCAAAGCTTTCAAAGGAGAAGCAATAGATGCAAATCTGTCAACAAACCTTCGATAGTAGCCGGATATACCTAAAAAACTTCTTATGTCGGTGGGAGTCAAATGTCTAGGCCAATTTCTAACCGCATCTGTCTTCTTCGGATCAACCTCTACACCCTCACTGGAGATAACAAGGCAAAAAAGAATAAATTGACCTTAAATTTGACATAAAGTTGGTGTTCTTTAGGGACTTTCAAGGCCAAACTCAAATGACTCTCATGCTCATTTTCATCCTTGGAGTATATCTAAATATCATCGATGAACATGATCACAAATGAGTCGAGGTAATCTTTAAAAACACTATTCATTAGGTCCATAAACACCATGGGGCATTTGTTAACCCAAAAGACATCGCTAGGAATTAATAGTGACCATATCTAGTTCAGCAAGCTGTTTTTGGAACATCTTCTCCTCTCACCATAAGTTTGGGAAACATCTTTAAGTTGATAAGCTGCCAACTCGGCCTTCTCAATTGAGGTCACCCCCATAGCATATAGAATCTTATAGACCTCATCAAGGAAATCTTGAGGGTCCTCATCCGACCTCGACCCAAAGAACATAGGTGGATTCATTCTAGTAAAGTCTCTCAAAAGAGATGCCATAGTGTTAGTATGTTGAGGCACTCGAGGTAAAACCTCCCTATTCACTTGAGCCGTCATGGCTTGGACTTGAGCAGTGACGACATTAGCTTGAGAGGTAATGGATTGGGCCAAATTGAGAAAAATTTTCATTATCTCTCCATCGGTCATTAGTGGAGGAACAACCGAAACTTGATTACCCATAACAACTTCTTCAAGTGGAGGCACTTGGTTGTTTTGTGGACGAATTTGTTTTGTTTTTGTGGAGGCACTTGGTTGTCTTGTGCTCCCACATTAGAAATTTCTTTCTCGGCCCTTCTAGCAGCTAGTCTTCGAGTATTCATACCTATAACCACGATAAAAGGTTAAGGTGAGAGCACATAATAAGACTCTAGAGGCATGACATAGGAATACAAGAAGAGGAGAGTTTCTAAGCATCACATAGTCTCTCACTCATAAGTGTGTCGCTCTTCACAAATATTTATAAGAATCTACATAGACGTGGTTTAATGAGACATCATTTCTAGAGATATTCAACTCATGCTCTGATACCAAGTTTGTCACAATTGGGAAGTACCCGCTAGACGTAACCGGCGTCGTCATCCTTGTAGAGGACTAGGACTAACCTTATTGCATTCATCGTTCCATTCATAGGTTAAAAAGTATGAGAAATTTAAAACTTTTCATCTACATCTACTTCATGAGGCTTTCTTAGACCTCTCGCTTACACATAATATACTCATAGAGAGTATAGATAGACTCCACTATAAGAAGATTACACAGTCTTCTACTTTTATGACACATATAGACAAAATACATAATATAGTCTTAAAAGGGATGTCTCATATTAAACCATCTAAATCGAATAAAACCATATGGGCACAAGAGCTTGCACAATGTATAAATGACACATAGAGCTTACAAAAATATCTTGAAACAATGCATATCTTCTATGTTTTGAATGGTATGTACCGCTTGACCATCTGTTTGAGGATGAAACGCGGTGCTAAGATTCACTTGTGTACCTAAACCATTTTGAAAAGCTTCCAAAAAGTGAGAAGTTAATAGGGAATATATATCCGAGATGATGGACAAAGGAATCTTTTAAGACTCACAATCTCATTAATGTAGATTCTAGCATACTCTTCGACAATATAAGTAGACTTAACGGGGATAAAGTGGGCAGATTTCGTCAACCTTTCCACAATAACACATATCAAATCATTTTGGCTCCGGGTTTGAGGAAACCCACAACAAAGTCCATATTGATGTCTTCCCACTTCCATGTAGGAACATCCATGATTTGGGTTAAACCACCCGGTTTTAGATGCTCGACTTTAACTCTTTGGCAATTTGGACACTTAGAAAAAAACACCGCTATGTTCCTTTTTGAACCATCCCACCAATAGACCTTCCTAAGGTCATGATACATTTTGGTGGCACTCAGATGTATAAAATAATGGGAACAATGGGCTTCTTCTAGAATTCAATTTATCAAATCCTCAACATCCGTTACATATAACCTCCCTCGGTACCTAAGAACACCAATCCCCCTTGAGAGAATGACTTATTGAGCTTACTAAGTACCGGCTCCTTCAACGTCATAAATAGAGGATCAAGGTGTTTGTTAGATTTCACCTCAACCACTACTAACGATTCAGAGTTATGATGGACCATAAAATAACCATTTGTAGAACCTTCTAATCGGACACCATCATCATACGATTCAAAGCATCTGAAACCACGTTGGCCTTGCCGAGGTGGTAAAGGACACTCATGTCATAATCATTCAAAAGTTCCAACCATCTTCTTTGTAAGAGTTTCAACTCCTTTTATATAAACACATATTGAAGAATTTTATGGTTAGTAAACACAACAACAGGAACACCATACAAGTAGTGTCTCCATATTTTCAAGGCAAAAACTACAACCACTAACTCAAGGTCATGAGTTGGATAATTCTTGTCATGCACTTTGAGTTGTCTAGAGGCATACGCGATCAGTTTTCAATGTTGCATGAGGACACATCCCAAGACCACTCATGATGCATCAAAATACACCGCAAAGCCTTCATTACCCTCCGATAAAGTCAACACCGGAGCGGAGGTAAGACTATCTTTCAACTCTTGAAAATCTTTTTCACAAGCTTCAGACCACTCAAACATCACCTTCCTTTGGGTCAAAGCTTTCAAAGGAGAAGCAATAGATGCAAATCTGTCAACAAACCTTCGATAGTAGCCGGATATACCTAAAAAACTTCTTATGTCGGTGGGAGTCAAATGTCTAGGCCAATTTCTAACCGCATCTGTCTTCTTCGGATCAACCTCTACACCCTCACTGGAGATAACAAGGTAAATTAGAATAAACTGACCTTAAATTTGACATAAAATTTGTGTTCTTTAGGGACTTTCAAGGCCAAACTCAAATGACTCTCATGCTCATTTTCATCCTTGGAGTATATCTAAATATCATCGATGAACATGATCACAAATGAGTCGAGGTAATCTTTAAAAACACTATTCATTAGGTCCATAAACACCATCGGGCATTTGTTAACCCAAAAGACATCGCTAGGAATTAATAGTGACTATATCTAGTTCAGAAAGCTGTTTTTGGAACATCTTCTTCTCTCACCATAAGTTGGTGATATCCCGACCTTAAGTCAACTCGGAAAAGTAGTGAGAACCTTGGATTTGATCAAATAGATAATCAATCCAAGGGAGAGGATACTTGTTCTTTATGTTGAATTTATTGAGTTGATGGTAATCAATGCACATCCTAAGGGACCCATCCTTATTTTTTCACAAACAAGATCGGACCACCTCATGGAGAAAAACTAAGTTGAATGAAACCCTTGTCTAGTAAATCTTTGAGTTTGATATTTAAATCCTTCAATTCGGTCGGAGCCATCCGATATGGAAGAACTAAAATGGGGTTCGTATCCAGTAACATGTCAATTTTAGAGTCAATTTCTCGTTCGGGAGGAACTCTTAGAAGGTAATCAGGAAAAACATTCTGGATTCACCTCACTACGGGGACTAACTCAATAGAAGGAGTTTCCCATTCTAGATCTATAACCCGCATCACATGGTATATACAACCCTTGTCTATCATCATAGAAGCCTTAAGGATGAAATGATTTGACCCCTTGGCATAGAATTTCCCCCATTTCACTCTTAAATGGGTTCATTGGGGAATTGAAACTTCAGTACCCTCGTTTTACAATCTATGGAAGCAAAAAAAGAATGAAGCAAATTGATACCCAAAATTATATCAAAATCAAACATGTCATGTTCTACCAGATCAACCAGAGTAACTCTATTGGGAAGAAGTACATAGCATTTCCCATAGACTTTCTTTGCAACTATCGAGTCACCCATTAGGGTACAAACCAAAAAGGGTTCAATCAAAACATACGGAAGTATATCAAACTTCCCAGTTACCAAAGGTTTAAAAAAAGAAAGGTTAGCACCAGGATCAAGTAAATGAAAAACATTAACAGAGAAGACTTGTAACAGACCGGTCACCACATCGGGAGAACTCTCTTGTTCACCCCTAGCCTTGAGTGCATAAACGCGATTCCTTGTTGTAGATTCGGAGGTAGGAAAACTTTATTGAGATTGATTTTCCCCCTTTACTTGACCCTTCATATTATGACAATCTTTAACTATATGGACACTTTTGCAACAACTGTAGAAAGTGTTCATTCGAACAAGACATTTACCCGCATGTTTCTTACCACACTTTCCACAAGTTGGTATCTCTTTTGGTGAATCATCATTTCTCCCCTTTTGAGATTTAGGGTTAGACACCCTATAATTATGAGTCTTGGGGAACATATAAGGAACTTGGTTTGAAAACCTTTTCTTAAACTTAGGCTTGTCTTGAATTTCAATCCTAATCTTAGAAGAACCACTTTCAAAAGACGTTGCCTTCTTAGCCTCCCTATTTCACTTCCATATAAAACTCTCCTCTACTAGTTGTGCATCAACAATCAACCTAGAAAGATCCATGTTGTCGTGAAGAATAGCCGCACGACATTCTTCCTCAAGCTCTTCGGATACATAAGAACTCATTTCATCCCTAGCATTGGAAACCAAAGAGGAAGCATATTGGATAGCTTTTTGAACTTTAAGAAGTATTACTTAAAAGGAATACCTTTTTGACGAGGGTTGATGAACTCCTCCACCTTAGCTTCAATTTTCTCACTTGGGATGAACCTATCAAGAAAGGCCTTTTTGAAGATCTCCCAAGTCACGTGACCATCTCCGAAAGCTGGATTATCCTTCCATTGATTGTACCATGTCTGAGCCACGTCCTTGAGTTGCAGGCATCAAGCATGGACTTTTCAGTAGTACTCACCCCCATATCAAAAAGAATCTTATAGACCTCGTCAAGGAAGTCTTAGGGGTCTTCATCAACATTGGACCCAAAGTACATAGGGGGATTCATCCTAGTAAATCTCTCAAAGGTGTAGCCATAGTACTAGCATGTTGATTCTCTCGAGATACAACCTCCTGTTTAGCTTGTGTCTTCATGGCTTGAGCTTGAGTAGTGATGGCTTTGTCCATTTGGAGAATGGTTTACCTTACTCACGATCCTTCATGGCAAAAGAATTGACCGAAACTTGATCATCTAATAGAAACTTGCTCTTGAGGAGGAACTTGATTGCCTTAGGGAGGAACTCCCACATTTGCAATCCCTTATACTTCTCTTCTTGCAGTTGTTCTTCAAGTATTCATTGCCTATGACTACAAGAAAGGAATTAGATGCTAAAATACACAAGACTCTAGAGGCACGACATAGGATTATCAAGAAAAGATATCTTTCCTAATCATCACATAGCCTCTCATTCATAAATGTGGCGCGCTTCACAACCATGAACAAGACACTATATAAATGTGGTTTAGTATGAAATTGACACTAAGTTAATTAACCTCATGCTTAGTTACCAAGTTTTTCACACACGCAAAGCACCCCCCAAATGTAACCGGCGTCGTCGTCTTTGAAGAGGACTTAGACAAGCCCTTAGCATTCGTCATTACATATCATAGGTAAAAATTTGGAAATATTAATTTTTTTCATATACTATGTGAAGTATACTTAGACTTCTCGCTTATCATATATTGAGGTATACATTGACCTCTCCCATAGAAACTTACATACGCTTCTCTTTTAGCAACATGAACAACATGCATACGATAGTCTCAAAACTGTATCACATAAAAGCCATCTAATAATACGAATCTTTGACTTATTCAATACAATGTCAATATGCCATATAAACCTTACTACAATAGAAAATAAATGATAAAAAGGAATAAAAGAGTATTTCGTAATCTACTACAATATTCATGGCTAAAATAATGAAAAGATAGCATCATCGAACACGAGGACCTACAAACACTTTGAGAAAGAGTTCCAAGCTTCTTCAATCGACCTTCTTAATATTCAATGGCCGGACCCTACATTTGTAGTTATATAAAGTATATGGTATAGTATGCCACATGTACTAAGTATGAGTATATGCACATAAACATTTAAGGACATTAATGAAAAGGCCATTTCTTTAAAAAGCATGCTAAGTCATTTGAAAGCCTTTAATGCACATAGAAGATAATGATCACAATAATATAAAGCATGATCATAACTAAATATATATCATCATAATGTCATATTATCATTTCATGCTCAATTGTTCATATCAACATAACATACAAAACACTTACCAATAATCCCATCCCAAGCTACAAGTGCAATGATAATGTTAAGCCCCATAACCCAAATAATCAAGTAAAGAAGATAGGATACCATAAGTAATGCTTTGCTTCATACAACTTATATCATAATTAGTCATCATCACATATAACAGTATAGACCAAAACATGTTCATCAACATAACCAACATCACATGAGAGTAACATCATATAACATAAGCATTATACATTTCATGTATTAATATTACATAAGAACAATCTCCTAGGACTTCCCGTAGAGTCAACTTGTGCAATGTCTAAGTAGAGTCCCATACCCCCACCTATACTAAGTAGAACTCAAGTCACCCTAGTCAATGTTCATTTACTTTAATATTTTATTTTACTTGAGGGAACAATCGCCTTAACTGACATTAGACCATGTGAGGTAAATATGGAATCCGGTATCATGAAGCCCCACAACGAAGAAGGTTGTCTACTTGCCAAGGTAGAACCAAAACATGAACATGACATTCTAGGTGGATCCAATAACTCGTATTCAAGAACTAGGATACATATTAGATACCCATAGTTCCACATTATATGGAAGCCTCTATCTCATGAGAGTCATTGTGAACATACCTTCCAGCTTGTTAAAGGACACCTCTCATATATAGTTCACTCGGTGCTAAGCTAAAGTCTCTTTTGAAATCACATTTAAGTTATCATTAGTCATCAATTTAATCATAGGCAGTAGGAGAATAACTCCTTGTATAAACATGATCATTATCTCATTATGTTTAGGATGATAATTTCTTTCCATCACAATCGTTCATTAGTGAGATTAACATATCATAATCATAGTGTGCAAGGCATACAAGAGAACATCATTAACCTTGCATTATCATATCCTTACCATGATCCCACATTTAACATATTCATAGCCCATCATATATTCACAGCAACATCACACATACTTCAATTGCATAACGACATCAATTATAGGACAACATAAACATAATAGAGTAATCACGACTTTAGAAGACTTACCTATTGCTTCAAAGAATCTTCACCAAGAATATGCACTTAATTCACCATAACCATCTAATAATATTCTGAAATACACAATAACATAACCAATCCCAATCACTCTAGTCATACACAAGACCAATTCATAGTTAGGGTGATAGATCCCGAGACCACACCCTAGAAGATATGAAACTCTCAGAGTGAAACCGGCGTACTTGACCTCTCGGAGGTCTTGTACAAGCCCTTCTGTATCATTCATCGCATATAAACATATGAAAAGTTGTGTGGAATCAAAGCTTTTCACAAAAATACTATAAGTTTAAAATATCTTTCATATAAAACTCATACGAAATACTAAGTCTCATTTCATCAAATCATAGACACGAGAATACATTGGGAAACTTCATACACAATAGAAATATAGTACTACTAAGTCTATTACAATACATTGATAAAGTAAATAAAAGACATATATGCCCTCGAGTCAAATGAGAACATACTTCAACTTCACTTGAATGATGCTACTATCCAAGTCTTGCTTCTCAAATGATCCTCACCTACCAATCACTATAGAAATAGATAAAAGCATGAAATTAGTACAAACATATGTACTAAGTATGACATAATGCATAAAATCATGAAAAGTACATTTATTTGAAATATGCATTTTCCATTTAATATCATTTAATAATCATAAGAATAACATTTAACACCTTATAAACACATAATATAACATTTCAGAAATTTAATTCATTTTTAAAGTCACTTTACACTGAAGTAGTTCACTGTTATAGTAAACTTCACTTTTATAGTAAAGTTTCTTAACTCCATTTTAGACACTATCAAGCATGTAATCCTCTCACTACAAGCTATCCTAAGACTCACTTAAGCAAGATAAAGAGAGACCACAATACAACCTCTCTAGGCAAACCGAAATGATCCTTAATGCTAGTAGGTATCCTATATGATTAGAATAGACAATAATTGACCTAGACCATGTGGCTAGACATGGAATCCGGAGTTCTAACCTACTCTGATGAGGTTGTTCTACTTGCCAAGGGTGGAACTAGGACACATCCCATGTAGGCACATGGTTAAGGAATATGAAGGGCTTTTATGCGCTCTAGTCTCATTCTCAAGTAGATACACATTGTACTCTAGTCTCCTTCTCAAGTAAAGCTACTTCCCATGAAATAATCGCTCGATGCCAGCCTTTGTTCTCATAGAGTAATTGACATTAAAGATTAATACAAAGGGGTTCCATATCTAGTTCATAACTCTGTCACATTCATCCTACCAAAAAGGTCCACTAGGGCTACCTTACAATGGTGACATAGATAGATCATTATGACTTCCCTAAAGATTATATGATGATGTTCCAGCCAATCAACCCTAAGTCCACTATTCCTTTACATAAAGGATATCATTACGTCTCTCGAATTGAACATTCTTAACCTTACCGCTAGGTTTAAGGTACTATGTACATGACCTTACTAATATCATTTAAGGTCTCACATATCATTCATTCATACATAACAAGGGTGAAATAAGCCTACCTAGTCAAGGCATCTCTTATTCATATATCATTTGTACATATATCAAGTAAGGGACACAAGTCTACCAAAACAAGACACAACCTTCTTTACTTTATCACATATAGCATATCATTCTTTGAAGAACTTAGGAACAATCATGCATTCAACATCTAAGACTACACATATAAGAACATAGTTATAATCTAACACGATCTCCATAAACGGAACACATACTTTCACTTATTCACATGTAGATATATATGCTCATACTTCACGTAAATCAACTACACAAATCATCATAATACTTCGAGTAGTTGCTGACAAGGCCATGATAATCATAGTACATAAACTAACGCCGACAAGGCCACATTAATCGCAAGTAAAGCACATAGCACCACCACCATAAGTTTACCATACTAATTACAACATAATTGAAATCTAATTAATAAAAAATAAAGAAAATTAGGTCAGCGTACCATAAATCCACTCTCTCCACATCAATCCAAAGCTAAATCATCCAATTAAATACCACAAGACCCTTACCCATGGCAATAACCAATAATTCAATACATAAACTATGATATTCAATGAAACTAGGTCAATTCAATATAGATTCATAAATCTAAGACAACCTATACATCAATTCAACAAAATTATTACATCAATCAATAGCCCATAGAAAACTACACTACAATTCATAAGCATTAATACATGGATTCATAGGTTAATTGAGTTAAAATCATCTAATTAATGACAATTCAATCAATATACAATGTTTTAAAACCTTTAATGCAATAACCCATGGATAGATTATGAAATTGGATGATTCATCTTTGAAAACATTAGAAAGCTTCTTTGAATTTGGGCTCCTTGATGAATAGAGTTTCAAGTATCAAGAACCATACCTCAATAAAACTAATCCTCCAATTTGATGAAAAATCTCCACTCAAATTCTCTAATACATGCCCTTCTTTGAGTTTTGGCTCAACGGAGTTCTAGTGAATCTAAGGGAATTCGGGTTTTGATTTTTGAACAATGAAATAATCAAGTGTTAGAGACATATATAGCCAAAAGACCCCTAAGTAACCTACCTTTCTCTTATTTGGACCTGGGGTGAATTTATCAATTAACCCCTAACTAAATAGTGAACTGCATGCAGGAGAGAGTCCATCGGTGGATTAACCACCAACGGATCATTTCTCAACCAACGGACCGTTCTGTTGGTCCGTGGTTTAGGACCGAGGCACATCCTTGGCTTGCTTTTTACCTCACCTAAATGTCAACCAACTTACCTCACCTACAGGGCGTCGACTAACCCACTGGGCGTCGACTGACCCACTGGGTGTCAATTGCCTCCGTAGGTTTGGCTGGAGTTGACAGCTTGGACACTCATGAAGGGTCCTTCCTCAAGGACCCTTTGTTGGTCCTTAGAGATGTTTGTCCAGACGTTTCCAACACAAATACGTTCGAATAAAAGCTTAGGACATACCACATAAATTTAATCCATAACGAACACATAAAAATCGACGAAACATGCCAAGACACTCAAGGTCGTTTCAAGAAAAACTTTTCAAACGTCATGGACGCTTGACCTCCAAACTTCATAAAACTGTACACACTGCTAAACACTATATAACTCATATAATGACCTCATTGACTCATGAAACACACAATTAGGCTCATAACAACATATAAGGAACATAGGTGACTTAGTCGTTGAACGTTTTAGTCGTCCCTTCACGTTTCACTTCCAAATAACCTAAAACTCTAGACACTGCCTCAATACAATATTTTACACCAATTCAGGACCTTAGACCCTCATTACAACCATGTTAGGCTCTAGTTTCACCTAATTCATTTGAGGGTTGTTATATAGGGTTAAGAGAAATGGTTCATTTATGAGTTCGTTCAAGCAATAGTTCCAATCCCAACATTACATGACATTAAGTGGATGATGTAACATAATCGAATTCCATTATTTGGGTAGAGGACATGCTTCACACGAAAAGAAACCATACCATATCAAGTACTGAATAATACATACTTAATTAGCCAAAGTAAATCATAAATCATCATCATTTGTCATAAATTTTGAGTTTTGAAGAAAACCCATTTATGGAGTAAAAACCCTAGGAATTTGAATTGTTAGAAATCATCCTTGAATGGACCTTTTGGGGAAAGGAATTACAAGAGTGAAAAACCCATACCTTATTTAGAATTAATCCACAAAATTCAAGTAAAAAACCTTGGAAATTTGATCTTCTTCTTCAAGCTTCCTTGTTCTTCAATGGTGGATAAATAGAGAGAGAGAGAGAGAGATGACAACTTTTGGGTTTTGATATGGGGTTTTGTTTTGAGTGAGCAAATTTGAGGGAAATATGATTGAAAACCAATATATAGGCCCCCCATTAAATACACAAAAGACCCCAGACTTAAATTGACCCTTTAATGAAGTCAAACTTGAATTCAAAATTTCAGATCTCGTCGGGGAACAAGCCTGCGACGCGGAGCTGCTCCCGCAAGATTTTCTAAATTAATTTTTGAGAAAGATGAGTCTGCGGCATTCCCGTGACTCAGACTTGATTTCTGGACAAAGGCATACCAAGTCCGCGATGCGGACCCATTTCTCCCATGCACATTTTTGCCGCAGCATTGGCAGCTTGCTTGGCTAAGTTTGGGTACCGTTGTGGACCCCTAGGGTGATACTTGGGGGGTTGGAACAGTAAGTTTTTAATATATATACATGGTTTTACCTATTTAAAGTCATTCTACCAGTTTTAGACCTCATACAACATCTCTAAACCTTCATGAAACCTAAGGACGTTTAACTAGTTCAATTATACTAGCTTCCAAACGTGATGGACGTTTCTTGAAGTCTTGACTCTAAAACTTCCCAGATGGTTTATAAAAATTATTTTAGGCCTTAAAACAGTGTTACTAAACTTAGACCAAACAAGTGAGGCTCTAGATAAGGTCTTGGACTTTCGCAGTGTAACACCTTGAAAATCCAAGACGACTCTTAGAGCCTATCATAGGTGCCATGGGGTCTAAGCGCTATTGTAAGTCAATTTTAATGAATATAAGTCATTTAGGAAGTTTAAGAACCAAAACATCCAAGAACATTCACGACGTTTGGAAGTTAGTTCAAAGAGGTACTAGCGTGCCTAAGCCTATTTGACTATCTTTTTGAAGTCAGAAAGGTATGAAAATTGGTGAAAAGTTAGATAATAGGTGTTTAAGTTGCTTCATGGTTGAAACTTCCGGGTATGAATCCCGAAGGACCAACAAAAGGTCATTGAGAAGGAACCTTGAAGGTTGAGGCACCACTGCCTTAGCAGTGTACATTGACGAGGAAGGAAACGGTCTGTGTGAGGACTGATGGGGAATTGGTGCTAGTGTCGTCCCACACTTAAAAAAATTGAGGAATCCCCTTGCTTGCACAGTCTCTGAACTCACCTACGGAGTGCAGGACGGAGGGGGGGCTGTCCGTTCACTCACAGTTAGTTGAGTGGTTTAGGGGTTATTTCGGGAGTAAGGGGAGACTAATTAACTAATTTAACTCCCATAGAAAGGCCCAAACCCCAAATAAACCTAATTACAACTCTCAAATACAAACTCTTTTCCTTGTCTCCTCTTTCTCTCGCTACTTGAACTCATCATTAAAGACTAGCAAGGAACGGGGTTTGAGGGTATGAACGGGAAGAATTCACCATCAATTATTCATCAAAGGTAAGGTATGGTATCTAATTCACCCTTGACACTCTTTCCTCAAAGGGTTCCTTCAAAATGGTTTTCAACAGTTGAGTTTTCATGTGGGTTCCATCCAATTATGAAATTGATGTCGTGAGTTTAGTTGTTTATGGTTTCTTTAGGGTATAATGGATAGATTAACATATAATTGAACTTGATTATAGTTAATTTGCATGGTTTGGTACAAATTAAATAATATGATCTTTAACCCTTAACCTAAGTTTGATTTTGATGTTAATTGGGTTATGATTGATTCAATTTTCTTGCTTATGGTTTATATCACTATTAAATGATGTAGTTACAATAATCACTAAAAAATTAGTGTGAATTGTTGTCTTTCATGCTAGTATTGAGAAGATGATCTAGGTTAGAAGGTGAGTTGACCTAGACATCTTATTTTAAGCATGATCTAGTATGGAATTGTGCTATAGTGTTTATTTAGTATTGTTATCATGGTTATCATTGAATTTGATGTTGAACATCTAAATTGTATTGAATTGAAGTTTTAGGGTAAGGCCTAAATGATGAACTTGAGGAAGACTTGATAAGTCTAGGAATCTCTATCTTTACTTCCAATTGTGATTAATTGTGGTTAAGTCATGATGTTATATTGGAGTATGCCTTATATTTGGATTATAGGGTGGTATGATGTTGAATTGAAATGTCTTGACTATGTCGTGAGGTTGATTAAGGTGTTTGTGACATAAGGATGGTGATAACTATCAGCGTGCCTTGATATGCTATGAAATGCTATTGTGTTAACCTCACTTATATTAATTGCGATGAAAGGACTATACTCATGTAATTCTTATTGAGCTACTGATGATGATGATTATACAAGGGGTAGAACCTATGACCTAAACTAAGCTATGATTTTTATTTAAAGGATTAAAGACATTTCAATAAGGGACTCTACCTTAGCACCGAGTGAAGTAGATTTAGGATTGTCCCTTCTTACATAGGGAAAGTTGGAACACTACATTACTCTTGAGATTGGAGACTTTAATGCATGGCGTATAAAGAGGGTCCCAACTATATCTTCTAGTTCTTGATCTATGTTGCCTCCATATGAATACTTGCTAGTGGATCCACGTAATTGCTATCTTTCATGTTTTGGTACTACCTTGGCAAGTAGTCCGCCTTCTTTTGGCGTAGGGTTTTATGACATTTGAGTCCACACTAGCTCATGTGGTCTATGTTTGTTAGGGAAAGATGTTCCCAAAAGGTAAAATGAATTAAAGGACTTGAACTCTAACTTGGATAATCTAAGGGGTCTAGCTTAGTCTAGGTAGGGGTATGGGACTCTACCTAAGAATTGAATTAATTGAATGTGAGGGGAGTCTTAGGAGTATGTTCTTATATATGTTTATGTTGTGATGATATATGAAAGATACATGATGAACCTGCACATTGTTGATACGATATGTTAGTTAGTTCACTTATGAGTACGCATTGGGTTATATTATTAACATAAGATGAAATGTATATCTAAATGTTATATTATGTGAAGTTAGACATTGGTTATGGTTTCTTGTTGAGGCTACTTGATTGAGTAAGGTTATGGGGCTTCGCTTGGTGATTGCACTTGTTGACTTGATAAGGATTCATGAGTAGTTGTCTTGCTTATTATGGTATCATTGAATCTTATTCATTATTGTGATGTTATTCCTTGATGATAGGGTTTTAGTAAAACATGGGTTAAAGTATGTTGGGATACATTACTTGTTTGAGTTAGTAAGCATGTTTGGTTGGTTGGTATGACTTGCTTGATTTTGCATTAGACTTTTAAAAGGGTAAAATGGCATGTTTGACTATTTCCCTTTTTAGCATGTTTTGCTTTTATATATGCATAAGGTCTCATACTTAGTAAATGTGGAGTACTAACCCCATTTTCTTCACTTCTCCTACACATTTCAAGTTCTTGTCATTAAAGGGTCATTCGGGATGACATGAAGAAGACTTGGATATTCTCTATCATCCAAGTGGGTAGGTCCTCACTTTCCGAGGTAAATGCCAACATCTTGCCTATGATGTTTATTTGTTTCTAAGACTCTTATGTTCATTCCACTTTCATTGTGTACGACTTGTATAAGCCTATATGTGGTTTATTTACGTTGATATAGGGCTATGGCCGAAATTGTAGGATCGTTTATATGGTATGAGATGAGACAATCTTTCTAAATTATATATATGTATGTGCAATAAAAGTAGAAGGCTATGTAACCTTTCTATACGAAAGGTCTATGTATACTCGATATGACTATATTATGTGTATGTAGAGGTTTATGTAAACCTCCAAGTATATGTAATATAATGTTTTAAATATTGTTTCATTTTCAACTTATGAATGTAATAATATGAGACTAAGTGTCTAGTCTTAGTCCTTAAAAAGGACGACGACACCGGTTACATCTAGGGGGTATACCCGGATGTGATAAACATGGTATCATACATAGGTTGAATATGATTGAGTTATGTCTCTCTCCCTACCTCGTCTATGTAGGTTTGTACTCATAATTGTGAATCACGCCACACGTATGAATAGGAACCTATGTGATGCCTAGGAATCACTCTCTTTCTTGAAAATGCTATATCGTGCCTATTGAGTATACTTATGGTGTGCTTTTGCATCTAATCCTATTGTTGTTCTTATAGGAATAATGAACACTCGAAGGAATGCGACTCAAAGACTTGAAGAGGAAATTTCTAAAGCGGGAGCTCTTCTCCATAGTGATCAAGTTCCTCCACTTGAAGAAGGTGCTATCATGGATCAAGCACCGGTTAATCCTCATTCTTTGGGGGATGAACATATAAGAATAACTTTTCTTAAAATGGTCCAAGCTATAACCACTCAAGAACAAACAGCTAAAGACTATGCTATGACGACTCAAGCAAACAAAGATATTGTGCCTCGTCCTGATCAACAAGTCACTACTATGGCTTTCTGTCTAAGGGACTTCACTATGATGAACCCTCCTACTTTCTACGGTTCTAAGGTTTATGAAGACCCCCAAGAATTCATCGATGAAGTCTAAATAAGATACTTTTGGCTATGGGGTTGTCCACGAGTGAGAAGTCTGAGTTGGCTACTTATCAACTCAAGGACGTGGCACAAACATGGTATGTGCAATGGAGGGATAATAGGCCATTGAGGGGTGGTCCGTTAACTTTGGAGATGTTTAAGAAGGCTTTTCTAGATCGGTTCTTTCCTAGGGAGATGAGGGAGGAAAAATTGGTGGATTTCATCAACCTTTGCCAAGGAGGAAGGAGTGTCCATGAATACTCTTTGGAATTCACTTAGTTATTGAAATACGCTCCTTCGTTTGTTTCCGATCCTAGATATGAAATGAGTCACTTTGTGACGGGTGTCTCGGAGGAATTGTAAGAGGAGTGACATTCGACCATGCTAAATGAGAACATGAACATTTCCCGTCTTATGGTGCATGCAAGAAGTGTTGAGGAGGCAAAGGCTATGAAAGAGTAGAGATGCTAAGAGAGCAAGATCTTTTGATGGAGGTTCTTCAAAGAATAGGCTTGAAATACAAGACAACCGTAGATTTAAGAAGTCGACTTCAAGTAAAGTCCCTTCAAAGTTCCCAAAAGCTAGTGTTTATAGGGTGTCTAACCTTAAATTCAATAAGGTAAAAGGTACAAATTCACCAACCGAGAAGCCAACTTGTGGAAAGTGTGGAAAGAAGTACTATGGTGATTGCTTTAAGGGGACAAATAATTGCTTTAGTTGTGGCAAGAGTGATCACAAGATGAGAGATTTTCCAAACTTGAAGAGTCAAGACAAGGGTAGTTGTCAAGCTCACGAAAGTGGTTCTAATGAGGCCCAAAGAAAAATCGCTTCTATGCTCTCCGCTCTAGGGGTAAGCAACAGACTTCTCCTGACGTGGTGACCCGTATGTTGAAAGTGTTCTCTATTGATGTATATGCCTTACGTGATCTTGACACTACTTTATCCTTTGTTACTCCTCTAGTAGCCAAAAAGTTTGATAGGTCACCCTATATTTTGCATGAACCTTTTATAGTGTCTACTCTGGTGGATGAGTCGGTTGTTGCAAAAAGGGTGTATAGAAATTGTCCAATAATGTTGCCCAATAGAGTTTGTCATGTTGATCTAGTATAACTGGATATTCTTAACTTTGATGTTATATAAGGTATGGATTGGTTGCATGCATGTTTTGCCTCCATTGATTGTTGGAAAAGGGTGGTGAGGTTTAAATTCCAAAATGAAACTGTTGTACAGTGGAAGGGGGAAATTCTATTCCTAGAGGTCTTATTATCTCTTGTCTAAAAGCATGTAAAATGATTTCAAAGGGTTGTCTATATCACATCGGAAGAGTCCAAGATCTAGACTCCAATATTCCTCCCATTAAGTCGGTCCCTGTAGTCAGTATGTTTCTGGAGGTCTTTCCTAATGACCTTCCTGGTAGTCCTCCCGAGTGGGATGTTGACATTGGTATCGATTTGCTACCGGATAAAAATCCCATATCAATTCTTCCTTAACGATGGCCCTGGCCAAATTAAAAGAGTTGATGGATCAACTCAAATATTTACTAGATAAGGGTTTTATAGGGCCTAGTATTTCTCCATGGGGTGCTTTTGTTATGTTTGTAAAGAAGAAAGATGGGTCCTTGAGAATGTGTATTGTTTACCGTCAACTAAACAAGGTCACCATTAAGAATAAGTACCCTCTCCCTCGGATTGACGACTTTTTTGATCAACTCTAATGGGCGAGCTACATTTCAAAAATTGACTTGTGATCGGGGTATCTCCAACATAGGGTGAGAGGTGAGGATGTACCAAAGACGGCCTTTCGGACTAGGTATGGGCACTATGAGTTCTTGGTAATGTCTTTCGGTATCACTAATGCTCCGGCGGTGTTTATGTTTCTAATGAATAGGGTGTTTCAAAACTACCTAAATTCATTTGTCATTGTCTTCATTGACGACATCTTGATATATTCAAAGAATGAGTGTGATCACATGGGTAATTTAAGGGTGGTATTGCAAACCCTTAAAGAACATTAATTGTTTGCCAAATATAGAAAGTGTGAGTTTTGGTTGAGGTAGGTGACATTTCTTTGGAATATCCTCTTATGTGAAGGAGTTGATCTAGACCCAAGGAAAATAGAGGCGGTAAAGAATTGGCCCAGACCATTGACTACAACCTACATTAGGAGTTTCTTGGGTCTAGCGGGTTATTATCGGAGGTTCGTGGAATTTTTTGCGTCCATTGCATCTCCTTTGACTACTTTGACCCAAAAGAGTAAGAAATTTGAGTGGTTAGAGGCATGTGAGAAAAGTTTCCAATTGCTGAAAGATAGTCTCACTTTCGCTCCGGTGTTGACTTTACAAGAGGGCACGAAGGGTTTTGTTGTGTATTGTGACGCAACCTGAGTAGGTCTGTGGTGTGTGCTTATGCAACCGGGAGAGTGATAACCTATGCCTCTAGGAAACTTAAGGTATATGAGAGAAACTATCCCAGTCATGACCTTGAATTAGCGGCAATGATTTTTGCTTTGAAAATATGGAGGCATTACTTGTATGGGGTTCATGTTGATGTCTTTACCGAGCATAAGAGTCTCTAATATGTATTTACTCAAAAGGAGTTCAATCTCCGACAAAGAAGGTGGATAGAGTTGTTGAAATATTATGATAAGAGTGTCCTCTATCACCTCGACATTGCTAACATGGTTGCAGATGCCCTAAGTCATATTAATATGGGCAGTGTATCGCACCTTGACGAAGCCAAGAAGGACTTAGAGAGGGAAGTTAATAGGTTTGCTAGGTTGGGGATGAGGTTGGAAGGTTCTCTGAATGGGGGGTGCTATAGTCCATCATAACTCTGAGTAATCTCTAATGGTTGAGGTGAATCCAGACAACACCTTGATGAACCATTAATTGAGTTGAAAGAATCGGTTCTCGGCAAGTTAAATGAGTCATTCTCCTTAGGGGGGACGGTGTGTTAAGGTACCAAGGGATATTGTGTGTTCCAATGTAGATGGGTTGAGGGATCGGATCCTAGAAGAAGCCCATGGGTCCCACTACTCCATTCATCCGGGATCGCCAAAAATGTACCATGACCTAAGGGAAATATATTGGTGGGAAGGTTTGAAGAAGGACATAGAGGAGTTTGTCGCTAAGTGTCCAAATTGCCAACAAGTAAAGGCCAAACATCAAAAGTCGGGTGGCTTACTACAAGCGATCCAAATTCCTACTTGGAAGTGGGAAGACATCAATATGGACTTTGTAGTGGGTTTACCTCGGACTCAAAAGTCATATGATTCCATATGGGTTGTTGTAGATAGGTTGACTAAGTCCGCTCGCTTTGTTCCCGTCAAGTCTACATATTTGGTGGAAGATTATGCTAGGATCTACATAGATGAGATTGTGTGTCACCATGGTATTCCGTTATCCATCATATCGAACCGGGGTGCACAATTCATATCCACGTTTTGGAGGTCTTTCAAAAAAGGGTTGGGTACTAAAGTGAAATTGAGTTCCACTTTTCATCTCCAAACGGATGGTAAAGCAGAACACACTATTCAAACCCTTGTGGATATGCTTAGGTCCTGCATTATTAATTTCAAAGGAAATTGGGATAAACATTTTCCTTTCGTGGAGTTTTCTTATAATAATAGTCTTCATTCATCCATTTCCATGGCTCCCTATGAAGCCTTGTATGGTAAGAGGTGTAGGTCTCCTATTTGATGGTTTGAAGTGGGTGAGCCTCGCTTCTTGGTTCCAATTTGGTTTATAAGACTTTAGAAAAGGTACATATTGTAAGGAAACGGTTCCAAATGGCCTATAGTTGGCAAAAGATTATGCCGATCATTGGAGATAGGATTTGGAGTTTGAAGTAGGTGATAAAGTGTATTCGAAAATTTCACCAATGAAATGGGTGTTGATTTGTGAAGAAGGAGAAATTGATTCCTCGTTATGTGGGTCCCTATGAGATCTTGCAAAGGGTTGGTAAGGTTTCCTATGAGTTGAAAATTCCTGGTGAATTGGCTTTGGTTCATCCGGTTTTCCATACCTCCATGTTGAAGAAGTGTATCGGTGATCCCGAGTCCATTAATCCTATTGACGGTCTTTGTGTAATGGATAACCTCTCTTATTAGGAAGTTCTGGTTCAAATTTTTTATATGCAAGTCAAGAGGTTAAGGAATAAAGAGGTGGTTTACGTAAAGGTATTATGGAAGAATCACCTAGTTGAGGGTGAAACATGGGAGGCTGAGGTCGACATGAAGTCCCGTTACCCTCATATTTTTTATAATTAAGCTTAGTCATTCTTTTTAATAATATAAAATATGTCTACATATTGAAGCTTCATGATCTTTGGTGAAGTCTTGCAAAAATGTGCATTTTTGGGTTGCGTTACATTGAAGTAGTACCTCTAAAACTTGAATTTTTTTCCTTTTTTATTTATTTAAGTTATGCTTTGCATTTTGGTATGGTGAGTCTTTATGCAATGATATGTAGTATGTTGTTAAGTATAGTTTTGTGCTAATTGATTCATGTAATGTATGTTGAGATCATATGTGTTGTGAGAAGGAAATACCTCATTATGAAGTGTTTTTAGCTTTATGTGTGATAATTGGAGTTTTGACTTTTGCCTTGTTGAAATGATATTATTTATGTTGATTAGATATTGTTGATTGTTGGGCTTCTAGTCTTTAGTCAATTCCTTCCTTCGAAAGAGTTTTGGTGTCATTCGGGACGAATGTTCCTAAGGGCGGATAATGTAACACCTTGAAAATCCAAGATGAGTCTTAAAGCCTAACATAGGTGCCATGGGATCTTAGCACTGTTTTAAGTCAATTTTAACAAATATAGGTCATTAAGGAAGCTTAAGAACAACAACATCCAAAAACATCCATGACATCCAGAAGTTGGTTCAAAGAGGTACTAGCGTGCCTTAACCTATTTGACTAGCTTTTAGGAGTCTGAAATGTATGAAAATTTGTGAAAAGGTATCTAACAGATGTTTCAGTTGCTTCATCGTCGAAAAGTCTGGGTGCTACTCCCCAAGGACCAACCAAGGGTCCTTGAGGAGGCCCCTTGCAGGTTGAGGCAACACTGCCAGAGCAGTGTGCATCGACGAGGAAGGTAACGATTCGTGTGTGAACTGACGGGGTGTTGGTGCCACCGGCGTCCCACACTTAAGACAAATTAAAGAGGACACTTGCCTGAATAATCTCAGAACTCACCTACGGAGTGCATGACGGAGGGGGGGACTGTCCGTTGACTCACAGACGGCCTGTTGGCGGGGTTCCGTCTGTGACAGTCTTGAGTTGCTGCACGCTTTAAATGATATTTCAATTAATTCATTAAGTGGTTTAGGGGTTAGTTAGGGATTAAGGGGAGACTAATTAATTAACTTAACTCCCATATAAAGTCCCCAAGCCCAAATTAAACTAATTACAACTCTCAATACAAACTCTCTTCCTTGTCTATTTTTTCTCTCTCTACTTGAACTCACCATTGAAGACTAGCAAGGAAAGGGGTTTGAGGGCTGGAAAGGGACGAATTCACCATTAATTCTTCATCAAACGTTAAGGTATGAGATCTTATTAACCTTTGAGACTCTTTCCTCAAAGGGTTCTTTCAAAATGGTTTTCAAAAGTTGAGTTTTCATGTGAGTTTTATCCAATTACGAAATTGATGTTGTGAATTAAGTTGTTAATGGTTTCTATAGGATATAATGGATAGATTAACATGTATTGAACTTGATTATGGTTAATTGTCATGGTTTGATTCAAATTGAAGAATATGATCTTTAACCCTTAACCCTAAGTTTGATCTTGATGGAAATTGAATTGGGATTGATTCAATTGTCCTTCTTATGGGTTATATCACTTGTAACACCTTGAAAATTCATAACATGTCGTAAAGACTAAAATAGGTTACATGGGGTCTAAGTAATGTTTTAAGTACATTTTAATGAATATAATCATTTAGGAATCTTAAGAACCAAAACGTCCAAGAACGTTCATGAAGTCCAGAAGTAGGTTCAAGGAGGCACTAGCGTGCCTTAGTCTATTTGACTAACTTTCAAGAGTCAGAAATGTATGAAAATTTGTAAAAAGTAGCTAATAGGTGTTGGAATTGTTTCATGGTTGAAACGTACGAGTACGACTCTCAAAGGACCAACCAAGATCCCTTTAGGAGGAGCCTTGCGTTTGAAGCAACACTGCCTGGCAGTAAGCATCGACTGGACCACCTACGGTCTGTATGTGGACATACGGGGCATCTTTGCCACCATCATCCCATAATTAGAAAATTTGAGGAAGGCCCCCACCTTCACAGTCTTTGAACTCATCGACGGGGTGCAGGACGTAAGGGTGAGGGTCCGTAGGATCACAAACGACTTTTCGGTGGGGTTCAGTCTTTGAAGGGTGACTATCCTGCACGTTTTTATAGTAATTCATTTAATTAAGTTGTTTAGGGGTTATGTAGGGCTTAATCGGATACTAATTAACTAACATAAAACCCATATAAAAGGCCCTAACCGCAATTAAACTAATTAGGACTCTAAAACACAAACTCTCTTCCTTCTCTCTTCTTTCTCTCTCTACTTGAACTAACCATTGAAGACTAGCAAGGAGAAGGGTTTGGGGGATGCAAAGGGGCAAATTCACCATTAAATTGTTATAAAATGTTAAGTTATGCGATCTAATTCACCTTTGAGACTCTTTCCTCAATGGGTTCCTTCAAAACAGATTTCAAAAGTTGAGTTTTCTTATGGGTTTAATCCAATTACGAAATTAAAGTTATAAATTGATTTGTTAATGTTTTATTTTGGTTATATTGAGTATATTAAGGTGTGTTTTTAACTTGATTGTGATAATTGTTGATGGTTTGGTATGAATTGAAGAACATGATACTCAACCCCTATCCATAGGTTGTGATCTTGACCTATATTGTACTGTGATCATTCAATTGACTTGGTTATTGATTAGATTACTCTCCTATATTGTTATTATAAATAAATTAAGATGAATTATAGGCCTATTATGCTATTTCTTGATATGTGATTTAGGTTATGAAGTATATTGTGAAATTAGTCTGTGTATCGTGTCTTAAGCTATTATCTAGTGTTGAATTGTGTTATAGAGATGCAATTGGCCTTGTTATCTTATTACTTACAATTCTGTAATGATGTTACTCCACTAATAGAGTTCAGTTATGGGTTGATGGTAAGACCTTGATGATGAACTATGAAGAAGACTTTGTAAGTCTTAGAATCTCTATCTTTATTTTCAATTTTGATTAATTGTGGTTAAGTCATCATGTTACATCGGAGTATGCCTTATACAAGGAGGATAGAGTTGTATGATGTTGAATTGAAATGTATTTACTAGGTTGTGAGGTTGATTAAGGTGTATGTGATATAAGGATGTTGAAAACTATCAATGTGCCTTAATATGCAATGAAATGCTCATGTGTTAACCTTACTGATATAAATTGTTATGAAAGGATTTATGCTCATGGAATTCTTATTGATCTAATGATGATGATGATTGTACAAGGGTAGACCCTACAACCTAATCTAAGCTACTATTGCTAATTAAAGTCTTAAAGACATTTCAAAAAGGGACTCTAGCTTAGCCCTAAGTGAATAAGACTGAGGAGTGTCCCTTCCCATATAGGGAAGCTAGGAACACTACTTTACCTTGAGGTTGCAGACTATAATGCATGGCGCATAAAGAGGGTCCCAACTATCTCCTAATTCTTGAACTATGTTGCCTCCATAGGAATTATAGCTAGTGGATCCATGTAGTTCCTATGTTTCATGTTTTAGTACTAACTTGGCAAGTAGTCCTCCTTCTTTCGTTGTAGAGTTTTATGACATCGGATTCCACACTAGCTCATGTGGTCTATGTCGGTTAGGGCAAGATGTTCCCAAAAGGTAAAATGAATTAAAGGATTTAACTCTAACTTGGATAACCTAAGGGGTCTAGCTTAGTCTAGGTAAGGGTATGGGACTCTACCTAAGCATTGCACTAGTTGGATGTGAGGGGAGTCTTAGGAGTATGTTCTTATATATGTTTATGTTATGATGATATATGAAAGATACATTATGAACCTGCACATTGTTGATACTATATGTTAGTTAGTTCACTTACGAGTACGCATTGGGTTATATTATTAACATAAGATAAAATGTATATCTAAATGTTATATTATGTGAAGTTAGACATTGGTTATGGTTTCTTATTGAGGCTACTTGATTGAGTAAGGTGATGGGTCATCGGTACAAATCCGAGGAAGGGATTTTTTTTCCGGTATGCCGCTCCTCCAGTGAGGAGCGAGAGAACAAATTCTGACCTATTATGTCACCTTTTTTCTTTAGAGGTGCCATTGCACTTGTTGACTTGATAAAGATTCATGAGTAGTTGTCTTGCTTATTATGGTATCATTGACTCTTATTCATTCTTGTGATGGTATTCCTTGATGATAGGGTTGTAGTAAAACATGGGTTCAAGTATGTTGGGATACATATTACATGTTTGAGTTAGTAAGCATGTTTGGTTGGTTGGTATGACTGGCTTGATTTCACATTAGACTTTTACAAGTGTAAAATGGCATGTTTTGACCAAAATATCCCTTTTTAGCATGTTTTGCTTTTATATGTGCATAAGGTCTCATACTTAGTATATGTAGAGCAGTAACCCCATTTTCTTTCCTTTTCCCTAACATTTTTTGTTACGATCGTTGAAGGATGATTCGGGACGACTTGAAGAGGGATTCTATATTCTCTATCATCCAAGTGGGTAGGTCCTCACTTTCTGAGGGCAATGCCTACATCGCGCCTAAGAAGTTTCTTTTTCTTCGAAGACTCTTTTGTTTTTTCCACTTTCATTGTGTACGACTTGTATAAGAATATATGTGGCTTCTTAACATTAATGTTGGGTTATGCCTAAAATTGTATGATCGTTTGGATGGTATGAGATAATACAATATTTGAGACCAACTTTCTATCTTATATATATGATTGTGAAATAAAAGTAGAAGACTATGTAACATTCCTATACCAATGGTCTATGTATATTCGATACGACTATATTATATGTATGTATAGGTCTATGTAAACCTCCAAGTAGATGTAATGAAAAGTTTTGTATTTTTCTGCATTTTAGCCTATGAATGTAATGACATGAGACTAAGATGTAGTCTTAGTATTTAAAAAGGACGTCGCCGCCGGTTACGTCTAGAGGGTAAACCCAGATATGACAAGGTGTTTTACATAAACTCTCTTGGGAAAAACCTGTCTAGAAAGGTCTCCCTGAATCATTCTCAAGTGATACGAGCAACATTTGTAACCCTGTTCTCTTTCCACTGAGTGTACGATATAAAAGGGACATCCTTAAGCTCATAAGATTCCAACTTGACTCGATCATTCACAATTACCTGTATACTACAAAGATATTCTTAACCCCATGAATGATGTTTTGAAGATCCTCACCAGTCTGCGACACTAAAAACTCATGTGGGTTCATCCTAAGGAAATCATGAACTCTAGTTGCATCGGACCCAACATTTGCATTTGCTAGAACTGGATAGCCTTATGAGGTTCCGCATTCAAAACAATCTGATCCATGGCTGGAAGATCTAATTTAACATTTCTGACATTTGTATTTATGGGTATAGATCTACGAGGAGGATGATCTAAAATTAAAAACGACGAGTCAAAGAGAGGAATAAGATCACACCTTACACACAATAAGAGTAACAAAGAAATTGAAGTTTTCCTAAGACACTTTGCAGTATCGTTCTCAATATATGTGGTGCACTTCACGTCCATTAAAAAGACACTACTTGGTGTGGTTTTTCAGACATATTAAGACACTTAAACCTAGTGCTTTGATACCATGTTTTTCATGCCTTGAGGCTTCTCCCGAGATGCAAACACGAGACCTAGGATCACGAGCGATCCCAAGCTAACCACGCTGACATAATCATAAGAATTCATAAGATAAGCTGAATAATAAAACTATACGAAAGCTAAATCATAAGAGATACTCAAATGATGGGGAATACCCATACATTGTATAAATATATGAAAGCTAAGAGTTTGAATACAAAAGAGAAATCAAACTCTAAAATTAAAGTTTAAACTAAATATATTTGAAATAAGTCTCTAAAATGAATAGAAATTTTGGGACATGCCGCAACTAGATCTAGAAAAACTTAAAACTAAGGATAAAATCAATAAAGATAAACATATCACTAGTCCTCGAAGAATGAGAACTTACCACTGATGTTGCTGGACCAAAGATTGGAACCGATCTATTCATGATCGAACTGGCGGGGACCTTAACCTACATCACAAGAAGATGTAGCATAGAGTATACATCATTACTTGAAAGGTACTAAGCATGAGGGATATAATTAAGCTGAAATAACATATAACTAAAAAAAACAATAAAGTAATAATATAATCATAACATGATAAAGGTACTGAAATATTGATCATAACTAAACTGAATGCAACGACCAAGTTATAACATGCTAAGATTGATTATTCAAACATAGTCAAATGAAATAGAGTCTGACTGAACTTTGTGAGTTACTAATAACTGACAGAAACTACATGATATAAATGTGGAGTCCAATATTTAAGTCCCATCATGAGGACCTAATATAACTACCCAAAGGTATAGAGGCCTCCTAGCATGACCACTAAACTGATGCCCAGAGTGGGGACTTACAACCTACGTGACTCATTGTTGTGGGACTATAAGGGTGATTGACCCTAGTCCAACTTGGTATTATGCTACATCTAATATATTAAATTATTAACACATTAAGACTGAATTTCTGTATATACTTGATAGATCAAAACTGACATGCAAATCGAGACACAACATTATTATACTGATAATGACACATTCAAAATTGAGGCATTTATATGTGAAATAACCGAAATATTTGGCCTAGCATGTGTAATTAAAGAACTAAAGAACTATATTGGTAAGGGTATGAAATTCATGCAAGAAACCAAGTAATGACATGATAATCTGATTTGGAACATTTAAATAACTAATTCATTATAATCTACTGAAGTTCTGCAAAACCTAGGTCTAGTTAATAGTAGGGAATCAAGAATCTAACTAAATTCTAGGGACATAATGGGCAAAAGGACCCATTATTGAAATCTTACATACATGGTAAAAAATTCCATAGAAAAATCTTTTAATTTCGGGAGTGAAACGGATGAAATCTTGTTGCGTTCTTGAAATAGGGTTTTTGACCATTTTTCTCCTCTCAAGCTTTAATTTTTCTATGTTTTGATGAATGATTTAACTTTGGTAAGTTCTAGTTGTGTTTCTAGGTTTAAAATGACTAAAACCTCATAATTTAGGACCTAAAATATGTAGTTTAGGGGTCTAAAGAAATAGTAAATGAGAAACAGACTCTCGACTTAATTATTGTCAAAGTGAGTGATGGACCGTCGATCGACTGATGGTATGTTCTAGTCATCCGTCGATCGGTACTAGATAATGAATTATGGGGTATGACTTACGACCTCGGACCTCGTACCAACGTGTAACCTATGTTCCATAGGTCTTGACGTGGCCTGACACTTGGTCAAATTTTTAGAGGCTTTTGGGAGGTGGATCGCAGGTTCAAACTATGGACCTGTATGATGAACCGTGGGTCATCATACGGTCCATGGATTATGCCCGTGGGTGACACCTACAACAGCTAAAAGTTGCAATCTGGTCTGCTCAACTATACGGTGTGTTACACTTTATTTCAAGTACATTTACTATATCCTATGATTTTTGTCTTTTACTTTCATATGTTGAAAATGTCTAAATATTGATCATGTCTACATGCATTAGTGCATTACCCTATCATGTCAATGTTTATGCATATTAACCCATACTTAGTATATTTCTTGTACTAGTGCATAATTTTACATATAGTATCTCATAAATTTATGGTCTAATTTTTCTACCTAAAATAATTGTATCTAGACATCGATCGAGTGACTCAGGTTTATTGGTGAGTCCTCTGGTTACGAGGACAAAGACACTTTATAGATGTATGCTATTTCTGTTTTTGGACTTTGTATGGGTTATGTGTCAATCACTTTCCTTATGATATATTAGATGGTTTTGAGATGTATGATAGTCTTCCTCTTTTCAAACTTTTTGATATGTGAAATGCTATATTTTAAAGTCTTTATCTATATTATCTTGTATGATCTATACTAAGTGGCATGTGTAGGGACTCGAGGTTCTTTATTTCGTGTGACACCTAGGGTTTACTTTGGGTTAGGACGTTCATGTTTTTCCAATCATCACACAAGATAGTTATGGAAAGATCTCAAGGGTATTTTGGGCTTGTAATGGGGCTCAGGGTTAAAGTATGATCAATTTGGATTATTAACTTCACTTTTTCAAAACAATGTTGGAATCCTCTTCATCTCTTCTCAGGTTTTTCATTCTTTTTAATTTGAGTACACAAACGTTGAATTCTCAATCACTTTATCCTGAATCCCCTTTATTTCAGCAACTTCCTTTTTTTATTTCAACTTTTCAAAATTGTTCCTCATTATATTTCTCTTTTATTCTTCCTATATTTTTATAAGGAGGGGTTCCTTCTTTTTTTTGATAAACTTCAAAGTTGAGTGTCATTTCATATTTATTTTCCTTTCACTTGGCTTTCACTTATTCATCCTTTCCACATAACAATGCTTCAGAACGTATTTTGGGTGAAAAGGTGGGTTCAATTTTTTCTTCAGATGTTTCAATGTGGTTTCTTTATAAATCGTTTAGGAACAGATGGTGCCAAGAAGGATGCACACCTTCAGATGCTAGTGACAAAGGATATGAATATTTGGGTTGCCTCTAAGAATTTTCGCCCAAGATCATGTCTAACACTTATTGAGGTTTACATAGTTAGGCTAACAAGGGAAATTATAGTATTCCACACACATTCTTTTAAGTGAAACCGCAACACACATGACACTTCAAATACACCATTTGGCACAGCCAAACAAAATCAGACACTTACATAAGATGTTCATTTCCAGGCTCATATCAAAATCTAACTAGTCAACAAATGACTTAGAAGGATCACTCAAATGTGAAACCACACTGATTTTATTATCGCAAACCTACATTATACACCATGCTCTTCAGGTGTACTATTAAAGACATGAATATCAAACACAATCGTTTCTTGAATTATTATCATTGAGAACTCAAGTATTTTATGATTTCAAACTCATTAGGTGATTGTAAGTTTGGGAGAAAACAAAAGATACCAAATGATATCACCCAAACTAATCAAAGCACTATTATAACAAAAACAAAAGTAAAATATTACATCATCAAAAACTAAAAATAACAAAAATATGAAGCAAAGGGGAATAATAGAAAAAGTGTACTCTCCCCACCAAAAATTAAATTACAGTGTGCTCAATGCAAACAAATGAAATGATTAAGTGTAGATAAAGGAACTCCATGAATCAGTGAAGAATTGAGTTTGCTAAGAAGTTTGGTGAATCGCCAAATCCGGACATATCACTTACTGTTATTATAGCTCAAGAGAATTTTGACTTCGATTTGGCGGGTTGCAACATGATATCCTAAAGTCAATAGGCAGATCTTTGAAGTCCATGTTCATCGCTAAAATTTCTAATGTATTCCCTAATTTATGCCTCCCATTGGGAGAATTTACTCGAGTATGCCTAATCTCACTGGGGTATCACCGAGATGGGGGTATCGATTACCAAATTAGATAGTATTCACCTTGAGTTTAGCTCCCCGTTGGACGAACTCGTTAGAGCTGCACTTAGGTGCTTCGCTTCATCACCAAAATTCTCTATTAATCACCGATTGTGATTGACCCTGTACAAGGGACACCCACAATATTAAATGCTATTAACAGATGGGTTACCTCCCAAGAAGAGCTTGATTTAGCGTCGTGGCACGACGTGGATATACGTTCATGTATCATCAAAGTACACCATCTCAACAACACTCACAACATGACCTTCCCAATAGAACACCTATAACCTTAGGAGGTTAACTTTGAATTTTATCCCCATTGCATCTTCAATTTCCATTGCTCCATTTCCATAAACCCTCATTATTGTGTATGGACCAGTACAATTGGACTTAAACTTGACCGGTAAGAGTTCCAACCTTGAATTAAAACGTAGGACTAGCTCACTCACTCTAAACTATAGAGGCAAGATCTTTGCATCAGAACACCATTTAAATTTATTATTATACAGAGCATAACATTCATATATTTGCATCCAAAATTTATCCAATTCAAGGATTTGAAGCACATGATTTTTGGAAGCCACTTCTCACTTCAAATTTATCCTCTTAAATGATCATAATGATTTATTCTCTAACTCAATCAAAAGATATGATCTTTCCAAAATACTAATTTGTTTAAATACATACCAATAGGAGATTTTAATGTCATGTAATACCCAAAGTGCATTATCAAGCTTGATAGACTAATTGGTGTGGTTTGACATTTACTATTTTGGCCATGATGATATCTATCTCTCTATTGTACATGTTAGCTTGTCTGCTCGATTGTAGATGGTAAGATGTTGCTAGAAGTGCTTCAAATTGACAGTTTAAAAAATATGATCCCCCATCACTTATAATGGACCTTGGAGTTCCAAACCTTGTGAAAATATTTTTCAAAAGAAACTTTGTGTCAGGACCAGAGAGCACCCCTTAGAAGTAACACCGCGTACTGACGTCTTGGAGATCTTATACAAGCCCTTAGACATCTTTCATTGCATTTCATAGGAAAATTAGCGGAAAATTAAACTATTAATAGGACATCATATGCTAGAACATCACTTCATATATATATATATATATATATATATATAATTAGACTCTAAGTATCATTTGCAACCTTGAGACACAGCTTAATATAATAGAATAGGGACACAACCCTTAACCAAAAAAATTATAAGTCTAACTTATTACATAAACTTAAAGAACATCCTTTACATAGGTAATCCTTGAATCATAAGAATCCCTTGACTTTAACTTGGGAGATCTATCCAAGATCTTCATCTAGGAGACATCCTCTGGCCATCACCATCTACACTTTGTGTAAAAAGATGAAGAAGAATGGTATTAGTACAAGAAATGCACTAAGTATGTCAACCATGCAAAAACATGCATTTAAAGAGGACATTTAGTTAGAAGTCATGCATCATGTGTTTTTAGTAAATTTTATGAACATTGACGTATTTAACCACAATATAGTTCACATACATCATATAGACATGTACACTATTGATGATAACACATAAAGCCATTTAACACATTTTGAGGAATATTCAACACATACAACACATTACCTCTCTTTTATCTTAATTCCCTTTCTTAATCAACCCTCAAGTGTACTTAGTACAATGTATCACCTTAAGGTTACCTAAGATTGTCTATCATAAATATGCTTCATCAACACAACCACATATAATCATACGGTCATAAGAGCACTATAAGACACAAGTTTCGCATAAGAACCATCACCTAAGACAACCCCCAAGTTACACTAGTGCAATGTGTAGGTAGCATCCCATTATACTACTAAAAGAAAGTGTTCCTAACATGTCACCCTAAACTAGGCATATCATACTCAACAAGTCATAACATCTTAACTATCACTAAACATAAGGCCACATACTTTATAACATTGTAGAAGGACTCATACAATTACTACTATTTTAGTCATAACTCATTTAGTTCACATAACAGGTAAACCACACTCATAACCCCTTCATAAGATTACTTGTGAAATGTACACATGGAGTCCCACACACCCACACATACTAGTAAATTCATTTAGAAGCCCCAAGTGCAATTCACATGCATAATGATAATTAATGTCTTGACATAGCAAAGTCACTTAACATGTATTCATACAACACATACATAACATAAGTCTTCATTACATAAAAGTATTAATCTTATCCTTTTTTGGAGTTCACTAGTGCAATGAATGGGTAAGGTCCATCTTCTAACCTATACTAAGTAACCTCCTCAAAGAGTTATGATTAGATTACATAATATTATCTTAGTTAATTTCTTAACTCTTGGGAGACATAGAAATAACCGACATAGACCATGTGAGCTACATAGAATCTGGTGTTATACTCCCACACCAAAAAGAGATGGTACTACTTGCCATGTAGGACCTTCATAGATAATAGCTATTCTAGTGAATCCACTAAGATAACCTATCGGGGGCACGTAGTTATGGGACATGGATATTTCTACTAGAAACCTTGACTTCCATCGCAGACCAAATCTATGTTGGGAAGGCGGACTTGCTAAATGTGAAGCCCTCACTCTCATTTTTCATGTTCACTCAGTGCTAAGCTAAAACACCATTTTAAAACATAGTTAAGCGTTTAATTAACACTAGTAATAAAAAAGGCTTTAGGAGCTTGCTCTTTCATACATCATATAGCTCAAACGTTTGTATGATGAGAATGTTCTATTCACAATAGAACCTATATTATGTGAGGATCACATAATTCTACAATTCATACAATCATGTGTGTCCGCACAGATATGTGAGATATATCTTCACATAAACACCTCTAGTCACATATGCTCATAACTTCATTAATCAAATAATTTACATGCTTAGAAATAGATAATGATGCATATAAGAACTACCCTTTTCATAAATATGCATGAAGTGTGCGTGTCAATTGGTTAACATGACAACATAATAGCCACAACATGGTATTGCGGAAGCCACCCTCTAAAGATCACAACACATATACAATGTTCCTCATGCCTTAAGTTATACACATATTGAGTATTAATGACTATAGATTACACACACTCACATAATATCAAAGGAGGCAAGAACATATTCAAAATTAGAATAAGGAATCCTAGAATACTTTGATGACACATTCATATCGGTATTTCATAGGTACGGCTCATGCTACAATAGTATTCAGCATAATTAGCCATATAGACCACACCTAACCCTTAATAGGATCAGCACATATACATATTACATCATCCACACCCCTAGACCATGCAACTAGTGTGGAAGACTACACATATAACTTCAAATAACATCAATTTACTTAGCACATGATACTAGAATCAAGGGTTACACCCATCAGCTTCATGAACATGACATCATCATAACAATTCATCTTGCATCTAATTCCTTCAAGGCCATGATCATCACATATAAGGATAGACCAGAAGGTAAACACCACAACCATAAGTGGACCATACCAATCAACACAATTAAATATCCATTTTAGGCTAAATAAACGAAATAGGTCAACTTATTAAGTCTCCAAGCTAATGATCATCCTTTATCAATTACCAACAATTTATAATCAATTTACCTAAAGGAATATAGAACTAATAAATTCAGTACAATCTGAACATAATCTAATAATTATCTTATCAAGATCTCAAGACCCATAACATATCATAATTTGAGAGGTTAAAGAGATCATGGTTTCTTCATGAAATTTGATTTAAAATCATGTTAAAACCATAGATTAATCACGTATTAACCATTATAATGCTTTTGAAATCACTTTAACAATGAGCTCATATCTAGATTAAAAGATATGATTTATGAACTTACAATCATGTTTGAAAATCCTTTGAAAGGACTCCTTAGGTAGAAGATTAACTCAAGATGATGGGTTAACATACCTTTCTACGTATTTATCCACAAAAATTAGAGAATAATGCACCAAGATTCCACTTCCAAGGCTTGTTCTTAAGCTTGGTCTCCAATGGAGGTTTTGGAGTTTCATATTTTTGAGGGAAGGTTAAATTTGAAGAATGAGTTATAAATTAGGTTTAAGGCTTATATACTAACATAAATTACCTAAATACAACTAAACTAACTTCCCATAGTTTAATTAGGACATGGGGTGAATTTCCCAATCACCCCTTAAGTTGGCAGCGTGTAAGAAGAAAATTGCAGGCACAATCGATGGAAGCTAGCGACGGGACATCCTCTGATGGACGAGTGATCTTGCTGCTCCGTCTTTTGTTACCGAGGCTCATTTTTGGTGGGATGAGATCCCAAACCTATGTGTGGAGCAACACCCTCAATCGATGGACCTTTAGGAGATGACGAGGCGTCATTTCTTAGTCGTACATTGGACACTGCCTAGGCAGTCTACTACTAGCTCTTGTGTCCTCCTTAAGGATCCTTTTGGATGGTCCTTGGGGAATCTTGCCCGTAGGTTTCGAACATGAATACATCCACATACAAGTTAGGGTCCTCCCCTCTGAATTTAGACCCGAAACAACACATAAAACATACAAAGGAACACAAGAATACACTAGTCGTCTAATGACCAAGTTTCGTTTTTGGATGTTTGACCTCCAAACCACTTCAAACTAACTATACAAGATCTAAAACACTTCATTAACATGTCATTTGAGGTTCTAGCTACCTTAGTGCGTTTTGAGGGTCTTGACAAGAGCCCCTATTTGGGAACATTTGTCCTCAAATGACACTTAAAACTTTTAAAAAACTTTCAAGGACTCAATGAACCATCGAGAAGCTCACATCAGTTAACATATTATAACAATGCACCAAATTTACAAGGGACATCAGCTTCATACAATTAAGCAATTAAAGCAACATAATCAAACATGGATTACTATTACAATTTCTTTCCATGCTTACATGCTTCTTCACACTCATTGCCATTTGGAGGAACTACCTTCTCCAACTTTAGGCATGCTCATTATTTCAGCATAAGGTTAGACATACAATGGATCTCAAATACAGACATAGTCATGATCCACACTTCCACTCTTGAGAAAGTTAAGAAATTCATTTAGTTGCACATAAATCATGAATCATGTAGGTCAATTACAATCTTATAGCTTAGGCACATATGAAATCACCATGTTTCAATTTTGGTAAAGGAGGAACTACCTTCTCAGGAGTCACAACACACACACGGCATCATAGAGTTCACACAAAAGCAATTTACAAGGGTAAAGTCATTTAAAGGAGGATTTCTTTACTCAAAACCACATTATGCTCATACTATCTTCCTTATAAAGTCAAAATTGCATCTCACCTTACACACATCACAACAATAGGAAGTTATTTCATACCAATATCAAATTCTAGCATGACACTAGTTTTCATAAACATACATTATTTTGGAAAATTGTTGCAACTCATAGGCACATTGATGACATTATCTACACATACCATCACTTCTCAAGAGTGACCCTAAAATAACACTTCCTAACTCATAAAAGTCACACATTTTTAAAGAGACTCATGAGTGCTTACTTAAAGAAACTCGACACTTCATTATTGGGCCAAAACACCCTCACATCAAAAGTGTTATCAAGCAAGTTCATCTAGACATCTGATGAAGTTAAATGCACATTTATCCTATCAAGAGGCACAACAACATGAAAAACATTCAATTTGATCAAAATTCCTTTTTCCATGCAATAATGACATTTCACAACATACATTACATAGTGTCATTTAAGATATACATAACATATGGTGAATAAAAACTCACATCATAACAAGTTACTTAGGAACTCTTTGGTTTCAAGCTTGAGTAGGAATTGAATGACAAAAAAGGAATATCTACAACCATACTACTCATATCATCATCCCCCACATAGGGTAAACCCATTTAAGAGCAACTTATCTCATCCAACAGAACTTGGACTTACCAATCTTTCTACTCAAGCATCACACCCCTCTCTTGGGATAAAATTTATGCAAACCTTTCTTAACATCACGTCCTTCCATCTCTCAAAAAGGAACCATTTCGCTTAGATATTCACTCAAACTCCACTAGGTGAGGAATTAAAGAGATCAGAAATGAGTAGATATATTAATCCATTCCATATTCATCACTCAATGTGACTCTTAACCAACGGAAGTTCAAGATAACTCAAAATAGGACCATTTAGGTATTCCAAATCTTACCATCTAGGCACATTATCCCCCACTTAGGGTAAGCCTAATAAAACAATAATTACCTCCAACCCTTCTCCACCAAGGTCAAGTCAATTCAAGACCAAATCTACCAGGTTTCTCACCTTTTTGGTGGAAACTTCCAACAAACCATGCCTAGGTACAATCTAAGCACTCCCTCAATTGGTAACACTTAAGATCAATCTTAAGAGACAACTCACCACGTTAAAGTAGGTCAACATCAATTCTCTCCTTCTCTTTAGGAGTTAAGGGATACATACATCCCTCTAAGTAACATCTGGGAACGCATAATCCCAACTCATTGAATAAAACCCTTCTCTCACATTTTGCCAACTCTTAGAATAGGTCCATAAGGGAACTAATTAACTAGTCATAATGGTTCTCCCATTAACTAGCATACTTCACAACCACCTTACGAAGTTCAACACCCATCTTCCCTCCTTAGGAACAAGTCTACACCAAAGACTCCAATCCACACAAGGGCAACGATGAGGTATTTCTCAAATAATAAGGAAACATTCCATCTTTCTCACTATTTACTACTTTTTCTCCAAAAAGTTTCAAGCCTATTTCATACATTTCACTACCATCATACATAGCCATAAAACAATCTATTTTTCCAAAGGGAACTCCATCAAACTATAACAACTCTTAACAAGCTAGAACGATATCATATCATAAATTCTCTACATAATATCTAAATTTTCATAAATCACATATGGCCATGATTGGCATAACATTATGACATATCAATTTTCCCCTTAATACATACTCATAAAGCCACAAAACCAAAGTAAGCATCCAAAACTCACCTTTCCCCCCTAAAACTTTTAGACATCATCCTTTCCAAGCAATCACATCTAAAAGACCACCAGACAAGAAAACATAAGAGAGAAATCATATAGCGCTAATTCTATGGCATAAAACAAGAGTAGCGAAGAAAGTGAAACTATATCGTCCTGTAGCCTCTCGATCATAGATGTGACACAATTAACAACCAATGAATAAGACTCTATTAGACGTGGAAATATGAGACTTTGGACCCTAAAACAACTATTTATAACCTCATACTTTGGTACAAACTTTGTCATGATCGGGGAGCACACCATGAAGTAACACATCTTAGTTGACCTCTCTGAGGTCTTATATAAGCCCTTAGACATCTTTCATTGCATCTCATGGGAAAATTATCAAAAATATTAAAACTTTTCATAACAAATCATATGTTAGAACATGATTTCATATATATATATATATAAGATCATAAATACACAACTAGACTCTAAGTCTCGTTTGCCAACTTAAGATACAACTCAATAGAATAGAACAAGGACACTACCCTTAACAACATAAAATATAAGTCTAATCTATTACACAAACTTAAAGAACATCCTTGACATAGGGAATCCTTGAATCTTAACGGTCCCTTTACTTGAACTTGTGAGATCTATCAAAGATCTTAACTTAGGAGACATCCTCTAGCCATGACAACATAGACTTTGTGTATAAAGATGAACAAGAATGATATTAGTACAAGAAATGCACTAAGTATGGCAACAATGCAAAAACATGCATTTAAAGAGGACATCATGCATCATGTACTTTTAGTAAACTTTAGGAAAATTGGCACATATAACCTTAACGTAGATCACATACATCACTAAGTTCATTTGTTTGATTTTTTAATAAACTCTTAATGAGTCTAAAGAGGTCTGAACGAAACATATAAGATATTCTTAACAACATTCACACTCATTTGATAAGTTATCGAATAAAAAATCATAGTCTCTGCTTTGGGTGTGCCTTTTTATCTCAAAACTAATAATTTCTTTCTCACATTTCTCAATCAAACACCATTTTTCCCAACTGATAAGTTTTCATAAATCCTTTCAAGTAATAATTTCTTGTATTGATAAGTGTCAAGATCATTGGTTGCAATACTATTTTTGGTGTATTTTTGTTTCATAAGGTTTTTGAATGAAAAAATTATACTCCAAGTCATGATTATGTTAAAACTTTTTTTTTAATCAAAAGTGATTTTGTTGAAATGAAAATTGTATAATGTTGAATTTTAGATCCACATTCATATATTGAAAACAAATATTACTAATTTTTTATTTTCAGATTTACAGAACACTTCTTAATATTCAGATGTGTATTCAGATCCAAACACAAAAATTTTAATGCAAATCTTAATATTCAGGTGTGTATTCAGATTCAAACATCTTCATCTTAATAAATATAAATGAGGCTTGAGTAACCTTCTCAAAGAGATATGATTAGAATCCATAATAGTATCTTAGTTCATTTGTGAACTTTCGAGAGACATAGTAATAACAGATATAGACTATGTGAACTACACAGAATCCGATGTTCTACTCCCACACTGAAAAGACAGGTACTACATACAAAGGTTGGACCTTTATAAATAATAGCTATTCTAGTAGACCCACTAAGCTAAAACCTGTGGGTTCACACAGTTATGGAACATGGAGATTGCTACTAGAAAATTAGACTTGTTAGCATGGAGGTTTCCATCTCATGACACAACATCTATGTTGGGAACCCAAACTTGCTAAACATGAAGCCCCCACTCTCATTTTTCATGTTCACTTGGTGCTAAGCTCAAAGTCATATAACTCAAGGGTTTCTAAGTTGAGAGTGCCATTTCATCATAGAACCTATATTATGTGAGCATGTCCCTTCACAGAATTGTACCATTCATATAATTAGATGTGTATGCATACATATGTGAGATGTACCTTCATATAAACACCTCTAGTCACACATGCTAATAACTTCATTAATCATATACTTTACAAACATAGAAAAAGGTAATGATGCATAGGAGAACTAACATTTCCTTTATTCATCATGAATCCATCCTATTAATAAATATGCATGAGTTGTGTGTGTACATTGGTCAACATGATATCATAATAGTCATAACATGGTATTCAAGACGACACCATCTAAAGATCAAAACACATGTACAACATTCATCACGTCTCAAGTCATACACATATAGAGTATTAAGGTCTATAGACTACATACACTCATATTACAATATAGGATCCAAGAACATATTCAATATTAGAATAGAAGACTCCTAGCATACTTTGATCACACATTCATTTAGGGATTTTATAGGTAGGGGTCATGCTACAAGAGTATTCATCATGTTTAGCAATATAGACAACACATAACCCTAACAAATATGTTTATGTGATGATAATGTTAGAATGACCCCTAACATTATCATCACGTAAACCATAACTTGATCATCACATATTTGTGATCATTCTAAAGTCAAAAATCCTATGTTTGAAAAGCCTTTGAAAGGACTCCTTAGATGGAAGATTAACTAAGTATAAATGGTTACCATACCTTTTTACATAGGAATCCACAAAATTGGAGAATAATGCGCCAAGAATCCACTTCCAAAGATTGATCTTGAGCTTGGTCTCTAATGGAGGTTTTGGGGTTTCATATTTGGGAGGGAGGGTTAGATTTTAAGAACGAGTTCTAAATTAGGTTTAAGGCTTACATACTAACTTAAATTACCTCAATACACCTAAAATAACACCCAATAGTTTAATTAGGACGTCGGGTGAATTTGGCAGTTTGCGGACAAAAAATTGTAGGTCAAATCGACGGAAGTTAGTGACGGTCGTCGTCTGATGTACCAGCCATCCTTATGCTCCATCGTTTGTGACTAAGGATCCGTTTTGGGGTCTGAGATCTCACACCTATGTTTGGAGAAGTTCCCCCAACAAACGGACTATTTGTTCGATGACGGGGAATCGTTGGTTGTCGTAGATTAGACACTGCCTAGGCAGTCTACTGCCATATTTTGGGTCCTCATCAAGGACCTTTTGCGTGGTCCTTGGGGAGTATTGCTCTGACATTTCGAACATAATTATGTCCTTATACAATTTAGGATCATACCTTATCAATTTATACCCCACATAACATATAAAACTTACAAAGGCACACTAGAGCACACTAATACGTGGAAAGACCAACTTTCGAACGTCTTGGTTGTTCTTGGACGTTTTACCTCCAAACCACTTCAAATAAACTGTGCAAGCTGTAAAACACATCATTAAAATGTAATTAAACTTTTTAGGCACATGTGAGGCTTTATCTACCTTAGTTCATTTTGAGGGTCTTGACACTTTGTGACACTTCTTCCTTCATTGTTTGGTAATGTATACGCTTTCACCAAATTTGGACACATAGTCAACTACCACAAGAATGAATTTATTCCCAAATTATATAGGAAAATATCCAATGAAATCAACCCCCAAACACCAAATAACCCAATTTCAAGGATTTGTGACAACGATAGTTCATGCCTCATACAAATTCTCCCTTATAATTACATTGAACACAATATTTGTAAAATGCATAAGCATCTAAAAACATAGTGGCAAAATTATAGAAACATTGTAACACTTTGGAGGGTGTAAAGATGCCCCCATGATAATCACTTGAGGCAAAGTGTGACATGCTTTTAATATTTCATACACCTCCCCTTCTGGCATAGAACACCAGATAATATGATGAGCACACGCCGTAAAGAAGAGAGGATCATCCCATGTATACTTATTCACATAAATAAAAGAATTTCCTCTTTTGATGTCTACTCAAATTATCTTACAACAACACATAGAATGAAATTTGCAAACTTAGCATACCAAGAGACAGGGTGTAGATGTTAACATTAACAATTCATCAAGAATATCATGATTGATATCTCTCTCCTCATTCACTCTAGCATCTACTTCAAGCATTAATAGGTTTTGAGCGACTTGGTTTATACATCTCTTTCTATCTTTCACTTCAGAATATTCATTATGGAGGAGCACACATTTAATAAGTCTTAATATTACCTTTTCCTTTGTCATTAAGTACCAAAGAGTAGCTTGATCCGTATGCACAATCAATTCGGTACCAATAACTCTTGATTAATGATGGTATAATTATTTTGAGAACTATTCATGGTTTTGTTAGCCTAGTAGATGGAATGAAAGAATTTGTTTTTTCGTTGCACAAGAATAACTCCTAGTTCTAAGCCTCTAGCACCAGACAACATTTCAAAAGGAAGATTCCAATCGATTACTATGATGATAGGGGTCGAGACAAGTTTCTCCTTCCATATGAAGCTTAAGAGGATGCATTACCAAAACAGAAAGTGCTTTAATTTTCAAGCAGCTTAAACAATGGAATGACAATGTTGGAGAAGTCTTTAATGAACCACCTATAAAACAAGGAAGCTTCTTACTCCTTTTACCGAAATTAGGGGACATAATTTTTAGGTACTTGGATTTTAGCTTGGTCAACTTCAATCCCATCGTTTGAAATATTGTGCCTAAGCACATTTCCTTCTTTCACCACAAATGACTTTTTCCCAATTAAGAACCAAATTCGAATCTACACACCTTTTAAGTATCATCTTCAAATACATGAAGTATTTTACAAAAGAGTCTCCAACGAAAACTCATCCATGAACACTTCCATGGAGTACTCCAATATATCCATGAATATCAATAACATGCACTATTGAAAGGTAGCCGACACGTTGCACAACCCAAAGGGCATTCGCTTGGAGCAAATGTTCCATAAGGGCACGTGGACGGTGTTTTCTTTTGATCTTCCGATGCAATGAGAATTTAGTTATATCTAGAATACTAATAAATAAAGCAACAAAAACCCTTTACCGCAAGCCTATTAGAATTTGATAGATAATCTCATGGCAAAATGATCCTATTTTGTCCATGAGTTAAGAATCTGACAGTCCATACACATAAGCCACCCTATCATAGATTTAGTGGAAATAAGTTCTAATTTTTTATTTGGAACTACCGTGATACCACCCTTCTTAGGAACACATAGACAAAACTCATCCTTTGGTTGTCTATAATAGGAAAAACAATTCCACATCTAACCATTTTGTAATCTTCTTTTTTAACCCTCCTTTTATTGGGGAATTAAACATTATTAGGGTTCAATATTTTGTTTTCAATCTTCAGCCAAATTAATATTGTGAGTGCATGCACCTGGAAAAATTCCCATGATATCGTCAATTTACCACCCCAAGGATCTAACGTGCCTATTAAACACTATGAATAACATCTCCAATTTCACTTGTTCAATATGACTTGTAATAATAGTCGGGGTGTGTTAAAAAATGGATGGCTTAGCCGCTGGTGGTTCTCGACTAGACAAATTGAGATCAAACTTCTTATGAAATGAAGTTTGTGATCCCACACCTAGAAGGCAGCTACAACTTCTTGTTGGTCAGTAATTTTGGATTGATCTTAATTAAGTACCACAACTACCAATTATTTCCATGTTGCATCCCCATACTTGCCAAAACTTCATTAATTTGATCCAAGTGAGATACAACGTGCATATCACTTAGATATTTCATTGATTTATGAATATTTAAGCTAACTTCTTCGTCATTACTTGGAATTTTTACTTACCATGTTCCACATCAGCCAAAGCTTTGTCGTAGACAAGAAGAATCTACCAAGGATAGCCAGCATATCAATACCAATATCACGATCAAGGACTACAAAATCACCGGGAAAAACAAATTTGTCAACCTAAACTAACACATCATACACCACACTAACCGACCTTTTTATTGAACAATCAACTATTAAGAGCCACCTGTTTATTGGATTTGGTTGATCAAGTTAAAACATATTAAATATAATCAACACATAATATTTATGTTTTCACAAAGATAACAAAAAGCTTTTGCAAAAGTGAATAAAAGAGTGAAATCTCCTGAATCATCTTTGTTGAGGACTATATTCTTTGTCAAAATCGCACCACATGTTTGTTGTATTTCAATTATTTTATAATCTATCACTATATTCTTTGTCCACAAGTCTTTCATATATTTTGCATAATCTAACATTTAGCTAAGTCATTGACCAACGTGATATTCACTTTAAAATCGTTAAGTATTTCCACGAATTTTGGAATTTTGAACCATTTTTTCCTTCCTCAATCTTTGAGGAAAATGAGCTTTATATTAATTTTGAGGCAATGTGGATGGGGGCTTAATACCACCTTCTTTTGCATCCGAATTTTGGATTACTTTCAACGTCACTTTTTGTGTCTAACCCTTTCCCTTAGGTGATTCTCATCGTCAATGTAACAACCCTAAAAAGGGTGTCAAGAATGTTTGCGATTAAACCAAGGGTTAGACAGATTGATACGCGTAAAACCAGACCTCAAAACCCTTAGTACGACCAAGTTAACTAACTTGGGGAGTTAGTTGAGCTTGGAAAGGTTGGAACCAAACAAGTAAGGCTCGCGAAAACGAAGATTTAATCTAAAGAGTCTTTACCAAACTTAAAAGAGGGAATTTTAAGTTTTGAGTGTCCAGGTGTAAAATTATTTTTTCAAGGCCTAGGGTAATATTGTAATTACCCTGGGGAATTAATTAATTAATTAATTAATTTAATTAAAAGAGCAATTCTGATTGGGGCGACCCGGAGTGACACATTTCGCAAATGGGGTACCACTCGGGTTCGAGCCCTACTAGGAGCAAGGAATTGATGATGTAATCATCTATTAAAATCTATTCATTAAAGGTAAAATGGTCCTTTCATGTACTAATTAAAATAAATCAGTTTTTTGTATTAATTTAATTGAATCCTAGTTTGACTAAGTCTTGACTTAAGTCTCCTAATCCTAATAACTCTGTCCATCACGTTTCTCAACTCTCTTTCATGTCTCTCAACTATTATTCTCTCACGCTCTGACTAACAAGAAATCTCAAGAACAGTATAGTAATAATTTTTCTTCGCACTTGAAAAACACACGAAAAGTTTTAAGAAAAGCAAGGTAATCGAAAATGTCAACGCAAAGGGAGATTGTTCGTCGAGTTGTGTATACGTTGAGGAAATTTGGGCGTGGTTTGGAGAAGTTATGGGTTTCTCTCCGGTAATTCTTTCTCCAAGATTATTTTCCTTCGAACGATTCTCAAGGTCTTGAAAACTAAGGTTGTTCCCCTTTGTATGTCCTTTTCCTTAGCTCCCAAACGAATTCAAAGGATGGGTATGTTGTGTTGCTACATTTAGGCATGAATGATGTATTTAAATTAAATGTGAACATATTTATGTGAGGGAAATTACAACCCAATATTCTAAGTGTGATCGAAAAGTTGGTGTGTGTGTGTGCACGTGAGCAGTGGCTTTGGCCACTGTTTTGGGGTTGTATAAATCATGTATTTCTTGTGTATATTATGTGTGCAATGTGTGTACAATGTGATGTTCATTACCATGAAATACAATGGTTTGAAATAACCATCTTTTAGCCAACTAAACTTATGAACAATGTGACTAAAAATGAGTTGAATAAAGACATGAATTTAGATGATTTGGGTACTCTATAATAAGGTTGAAATATGGGTTTTAAAAGGGAAAATCAAATAAGTGAGGTCAATGGGAGTTGAACGCAAGACCTCACATGTTGAGATTGCTGAAAAAGAAAGAAAAACATGAAAGAGCTAAGGGGAATCGAACCCCTTAGCTATTTGTTTCGCAAGGCAAAGAAATAAGAAAATGGGGCTTAGGGGATCGATCCTAGCTACTTATTTCGCCTCAAAGAAAAAAAAAGAGAATGGGACTGGGAAGAATCGAACTCACGATATGTGGGGAGAAAGAGGATAAAATTATTTAAACAGCTAAATAGGAGGCGTGAAATTCAAATTCACGAACTCCAGGTACGCGCGAGACAAAAGAAAATAAGGAAAAAGGAAAAAGTGAGGCGTGGGAATAGAACCCACAACCTCAAGGTACGCGTGAGAGAAAAGAAAATAAGGAAAATAGAAAATGCGAGGCATGGGAATCGAACCCACGACCTCAAGGCTGAAGGAAGAAGCAAAATTAATTAAGAAATAAAGTGAGGCTGTGGGGGTTCGATCCCACAACCTCACTTCCACTCGCACAATTTTAATAAAATAAAGATAAAGAGGCTGTAGTGGTTCGAACCCACCACCTCACAGCCTCCACATTGAAATTAAAAGAAAAATCAATGAGGTTGTGGGGGTTTGAAGCCACAACCTCTTGGTTCGGGAGAAAATGAGCAATGTATTATTAATGAAAAATAAAATGAGGTTGTGGGGGTTCGAACCACAACCCTTCGGCTAAATTAAGAGTAAAATTAAATACAAAATCTATCCTTCAATGTTAATGTTGAGATTTAATTTAGTGTTGTAATGTTATGAATATTAGAAATAAAATCTATAAAAAACATAAAAGATATCCAAGTGGTTCAAGATTTTGGTTCCCTTTCCCAAACTTCCATAGTGATGCATAAGTCACGTGAGTAAAATATCCAAGAGTAATGCCATCTACTTAGATCAAAAATCCAGATCTTGGCACATACAAGATACATAAGTCTTTTACTACATAATCTTAGGAAATTAAGAATCACTTAACGAACTATGAATGAAGCCCCGTGGCTTGTATGTATAGACACATAAGTCTATCATACGTTCAAAAGTAAGTGAACCTAAGATGTACATAATGAAATGATGAACCATAGTAGGGTTAAGTATAAGGGCAGGATACACTAAATGGCCAAGTGCTATGTATATTATGAGATGAAATATGAAATGATGAAATGAACATTCACGTAATAAGAGGTGAGTACGAAAAGCGAAGGTGCTAATAATGAAGAATGTGGTGACAACATGATATTAGGCTAATGTATCTCAAATGAGCTTAAGTAAATGTTACAAATATGTACTCACCAATGAGCATGTCAGATAATGAAGAGACAAGTCTCTATGAACACTCTAATGAAAATATTGAGTGTAACACACTTAATACTAATGATGATATGAGAAATCATCCAATGAGCTATGCTGTCCTCATACTAGAAGCCAACTTCCATGACGTATGCGTTGAATGTAAGGTAACTTTATACTGAGTACCGATAGGCTAGCTATGAACGGTGATGCCTTCTTTCGGGAAGGGCGAAGGTTCACGTAACTCTCATGAGATGAGATTATCCGTCTTGCTGGGTATGGGTCTCCATATGTTTCCTAGTATTTGAATCTATACTGCCAATATAGGGATCTGGCGGTGTTAAATTCCCATATACGTTAGCATGTTATTGAGTAACTTTGGCCTGTGACTCCACCTCTTTTTGGTGTGGGGGAGACACTGTATTTCATGATGCTCATATGATCTATGTCAGTTAAAGTTAAAGTTCCCAATGAATGAATAAGGCTAGTCTCAAATGAAGCATATAAAGAAATGAATGATTCCAAAGGTGTTACTATAGGATAATCAAGAGGTGAGCCAGACTCAGGTAATGACATTAGGTTATTCGTGATCATTGCACAACAAACCCGATGAATGTCTTAAACTACATCCTAGGTATAGCTAGTGTTCACATTGGCCTATGAATGAAATGAAATGAAGTACGTGTGAATGGATGAAGCAGACTCTGTGTTTGCTAATAAATACTCCTTAGTTGAGGTCACATATGTTGAGCCCTAATTTTGGAAAGTCTTAATGTCAAGTCCATGATTCCAAGCTCTCATTGCATATGAGTTTTAAAGATATGAAAGAAGCTATGTGTTATATGTTATGTGCTATTATATGTGCTATATGAAGATGTTATGTGTTGTGTGCAATATGATATTTATAATGATGCATGTTACTCTCATGGCATGACCTTCCTAACTCAATTTGGAAAGTTCACTAACATTCCTAATCTAAATTTGGCAAGTCTACTGACTGGACTTCCAAAAATCATATCGTTAGGAAAGAGCTATTCTTTCTCATGCATGTCCTTGGTTTGTGCTTGCATATACCCATATTTAGTACAAGTATGTACTAACCCTATAAATCTATACTATTTTAGGTGCAGGTAGGCGATAGAGCTACATGATCATTGTTGCAGCTATCCGAACATCAGCATTCATCCGAAGTTTGGTAGGTCCTCATGCTTTCGAGGATGCTACTGTTTTACATTATAGCGTAGTTTTAAAGTTGAGCTAGTGGAGCATGTTCCACTAGCATTTATTTCCTATTTTTATTCAGACTTTGTATTGGTGCCATTTTGGCAATTATATAATTAAGACTTAATGAACTATTTCATTCAGTGGCTTATCTCTATATTGTTAGAGGTTGATGATGAACGATAATGAAATCTTTAGAATGTTAAGCAATTATATTTAAAGAATCAAAAGTTTCAAATTTTCCGCTAAGATTAACCTAGTAAAGTAAGGATGACGTAAGTAGGCTTGTTTGCAAGCTCTTAGAGGTCAACGACTCCGGTTTGTCTAGGGTCTAGATTCCAGTCGTGACAAAATTTGTATCAGAGAACTAGGTGAAATTACAAAAATAATAAGTTTACATAAACCACATTGAGTAGTTTCTAAGTCATGGTAGTAAAGTGCATCACTATCCAAAATTAGAGACTACATGATGCGTAGGAAAATTTCCCTTCTTCTGATCTTATCATGCTTTTCCTAATGTCTGAGTTCGTGGTGTTATGAGCGTGTATAACATCAATCCTTTTGTTTTTAGAGAATGAACACTAGGAGGGCTATCATGATGTAGGCTCAGGCTATGACTGCCCAAGTCAACCGGCAGGATGTTTAGAGGGAGAACCTACTGGTTCGCAGCATGACTGACAGACTGCGAGATTTCACGAGGATGAATCCTCTTATATTCACAAGGTCTAAGATATCGGAGGATCCTCAAGAGTTTGTAGAGAGGTGCATAAGATCTTGGTGGCTATGGATTCCACTTATATTGAGAAGGCTGACTTGATTTCCTATAAGCTCAAGGATGTCGCACAGACTTGGTGCAAAATGTAGCAAGATTGCTGTGTCTTAGGTGGAGTGCCAGTCATATGGGAGCTTTTAAAGACAGCATATTTGGAGAGATTCTTCCCCAGAGAGATGAGGGAGGCCAAGGTTGAAAAGTTCGTCAACCTTATGCAAGGCTCTATGACAGTCTGGGAGTATTTCTTGAAATTTGTTAAGCTATCAAGGTATGTTACTTTCCCTAGTATGTAATATAAAGAATGAGGAGAATATTGAGCTTTGTTGAAATCATCTAGGTATGCTACTTCCCTGGTTTCTAAAAGCAAGGATGAGATGAGCAGGTTCCTCACAGGAATCAATAGAGACGTGTAGGAGGAGTGTCGATGTGCGATGCTCCATGATAACATGGATCTTTCCAGGTTGATGGTCCATGTCAAGAAGGTAGAGGACAGCCGTAGAAAGAGAGGTGTTCGTGATGTTAGGAGGGCTAGGCCTCTAGATCAGGCATGTCCCAGTCATGGAGGCCACAGAAATAACTTTGGCGTCCGTGAGCAGCCAAGGTTCAAAAAGGGGCAACAGAGTTCTGGGAATTCAAATCCTTAAAGAGGTGCTACACCTAGAGGAGGCAGACTTGAGCCCAAGAAGGCCAATGGAGGTAAGATGCATCGTCCTAAGAAGAATTGTGCTAAGTTTGGCCGAGCTCACAGTGGAGAGTGCAGACAGTGCACAAATGCCTGCTTTGGTTGTATAAGAGTCGACACATGATGAGAGACTGTCCATACAACAAAGGTCAAGCTGGAGGTAATGCTCATCCTAGGCCTAATCCACAGGGTGAAGTAGCAGCCGAGCCTCCCAAGAGGAACATATTCTATGCCTTGAAGGGCAGGTAGGAGCAGGAGAAGTCCGCTGATGTTGTTACAGGTATGCAACAAGTATTCTCAACGTTATGCTTTACTTGATCCAGGGTCTACGCTTTCATTTGTCACTCCTCTTCTTTCCCTTACTTTTAATGGATTACCTGAAGGTCTGCATGATCCTATGGTGGTTAGTACACCTTTAGGAGAAAATGTAAGAACTGATAGAGTATACAAGGATTGCCCAATAGTTGTAAGTTGTAAGAATAAATGTGCAAATTTGATTGAGTTACACATGCATGATTTTAATATTATTCTTTGCATGGACTGGCTTCACAATTGTTATGCTTGCTTGGACTGTCGCAGTAGAGTGGTGAACTTTCGCTTTCCTAGTGAAGAAGAGTTAGTCTGGGAGGGGTACAATTCGAGTCATTCCGATCCCTAGATTTCAAATTATAGGGCCAACAAAATGATGTCCAAGGGGTTACTATGTCATCTTGTGAGTGTTAATTATTTAGATCATGACACTCCTTCCACAGACTAAGTTCTTGTAGTGAATGAGTTTCTAGATGTGTTTCCTTAATATTTTCGTAGAGTCCCTTCCTTTAGAGAGATCGACTTTGGTTTCGACTTAGAACACGATACTAAAACAATCTCAATTCCTTCTTATCGAATGGCTCCAACAGAACTCAAAGAGTTGAAGTTGGAGTTAAAAGTTCTCACTGATAAGGGTTTCATTCATCCAAGCATATCCCCTTGGGGATCTCCAGTGTTGTTTGTAAAGATGAAAGATGGAACACTTAGAATGTGTATTGATTATCGGCATCAAAGAAAGTCACTATCAAAAGAAAGTATCCACTCCCTAGAATAGATGCTTTGTACTATCAGCTTCACGGGTCTAGTATCTTCTCTAAGATTGATCTTCTTTCAGGGTATCATCAGCTAAGGTTTAGGGATGGAGATATCCCAAAGATATCCTTTCGTACCCGCTATGGTAACTAGGAGTTTCTAGTCATGTCATTTGGTATCACGAATGCACCTACTGTATTTATGGATCTCATGAACAGGGTCTCCCGTGAATACCTTGACTCTTTCATCATAGTATTCAGTGATAACATTCTCATCTACTCAAAGACCAAGGAAGAGCATGAACAACATCTGTTACTAACCTTGCAGGTAATTAGACTGGATCAATTGTATGCCAAATTCAGCAAGTGTAAATTCTGGCTGAGATTAGTGACCTTACTGGGTCAAGTTAGAGGTGGACCCCAGGAAGACTGAAAATGTTAAGAATTTTCCAAAGCCCCTTACCCCACTGACATCCGTAGCTTTCTAGGATTGGCTGGTTACTACAAAACAGGTTTGTGGAGGGCTTTTCCTCCATTGCTGCCCCATTGACAGCTTTGACAAAGAAGAAATCCAATTTTGAATGGACTGAGACTTGTGAGAAGAGTTTCCATGAGCTCAAGGAAAGACTCACTTCAGCCGCGGTGCTTACTCTGCCGAAGTGTGGTGAGAACTACATTGTCTAGTGGAATGCATCTAGGGTTTGTTCGGGTTGTGTTCTTATGCAGGTTTATAAGGTGATAGCCTATGCTTTCATACAACACAATGTTCATGAGAAGAATTATCCAACTCATGACCTGGACTTGGCACCTGTGGTGTTTGCATTGAAGCTGTGGAGATATTATATGTATGGAGTGCATGTGCATGTGCTCACAGATCATAAGATTCTCCAGTACATGTTCACACAGAAGGAGTTGAATATACGTCAGCGGAGATGGTTGGAATTGTTAAAGGATTATGACATGAATGTGCACTACCATCCAGGTAAGGATAATGTTGGGGCTAATTCTTTGAGCAGGATGAGCATGGGGAGTTCATCCCACGTTGAGAACGAGAAGAAGGAGTTGGCAAAAGAGGTACGCAGATTGGCCAGATTAGGTTTGCGATTGGTTGACTCTACTGGTGGGGGTGTTTCAGTTCATCCTAATTCTGAATCATCCTTGGTAGTTGAAGTCAAGAAGGGTCAGCATATTGATCCGGTGTTCATGGAGCTGAAGGGCTAAGTGTTGTTAAAAATAAATGAGTCTTTCACTTTGGGAGGTGATGGCATACTTAGATACCAGGACATGCTGTGTGTACCAGATATGGATGATTTAAGAACAAGGATTGTGGCAGAGGTGCATGGTTCCAGATATTCCATACATCCAGGTTCCATCAAAATGTATCATGATCTTAAGCAGATCTATTGGTGGGATGGCATGAAGAAGGACATTGCAGAATATGTGGCTAAGTGTCGTAATTGTCAGCACGTTAAGGCAGAGCATCTTAAGCTTGGTGGTCTGACTCAGATCATTGAGGTTCCGACTTGGAAGTGGGAGGCCATTGATATGGACTTCTTGGTTGGTCTTCCGAGGACTAAAAGGCAGCATCACTCCATATAAGTTATTGTGGACATATTGACTAAGTCTGCTCACTTTATCCCTATGAAGTCTACCTACAGAGCCGAGGATTATGTGAGACTTTATATTGATGAGAATATAAGACGTCATGGGATTCCTTTGTCTATCATTTCAGATAGAGGAGCTCAGTGTACTTAACATTTCTGGAGATCTTTCCAGAAAAGCTTGGGCACACAGGTAAAGGTTAGTACTGCCTTTCATCCTTAGACTGATGGGAAGGCAGAGCGCACCATTCAGACATTGGAGGACATGTTGAGAGCGTGTGCGATTGATTTCATAGGTAGTTGGGATGACCATTTGCCTTTGATAGAGTTCTCGTGTAATAATGGCTATCACTCCAGCATTGGGATGGCACCGTTTGATGCACTCTATGGTAGGGGGTGTAGATCTCCAGTTGTGTGGTTCGAGGTGGGAGAGTCATCCATGTTGGGTCCAGAGATCATTCATGAGGCCTTAGAGACGGTTAGAGTGATTAGGGACAGGTTGACTACTACTTACAGTTGGCAGAAGTCATATGCTGATAACAGAAAACGACCCTTAGAGTTTGATGTTGGTGACCAGGTTTACTTGAAAATATCACCTATGAAAGGGGTGATGAGATTTTGTAGAAAAGGGAAGTTGAGTGCGAGGTTTGTTTGGCCACATGAGATCCTACAACGTGTGGGTGAGGTGGCCTATGAGTTAGAATTCCCTTCGGATGTAGCTTCTGTTCATCCATTCTTTCATTTCTCTATGTTGAAGAAGTTCCTATGTGATCCAGCATCAATCCTACCTGTTGAAGGTTAGGGGGTTGGTGAAGACTTGTCTTATGAGGAGGTACCTGTTGAGATCTTAGAAAGACATGTCAAGCGGCTGAGGAACAAGGAGATTGCCACAGTGAAGGTATTGTGGAGAAATCATCTTGTTGAGGGTGCTAGGTGGGAGGATGAGGCCGACATGAGATCCTCCTACCCTCATCTTTTCAGCTCTTGAGGTTAGACTTCCTACTCTTAAGCGTGTGTTTCGTTATCCATCCGTATTTTGTTCCTATTGATTGACTGTGCATAGTGATTTTATTATGATCTGACTGGCATTACGATGTGAAGTGGTATTGTCATTCGGGGACGAATGATCCTAAGGGGGGATAATGTAACAACCCTAAAAAAGAATAGGATCAAGACTTAGGGTGTCAAGAATGCTTGCAATTAAACCAAGGGTCACACGGATGGATACGCGTAGAACCAGACCTCAGAACCCTTACTACGACCAAGTCAACTAATTTGGGGAGTTCGTAGAGCTTAGAAAGGTTTGAACCAACCAAGTAAGGCTCGCGAAAATGAATATTTAATCGAAAGAGTCTTTACAGGACTTAAAAGAGGAAATTTTTAGTTTTGAGGTCAAGGGGTAAAATGGTCTTTTCCAGGCCAAGGGTTATATTGTAATTAACCTAGGGAATTAATAAATTAATTAATTAATTTTATTAAAATAGCAATTCAGATTGGGGCAACCCGGAGTGACCCATTTCGCAAATGGGGTGCCACTCGGGTTCGGGCCCCACTAGAAGCAAGGAATTGATGATCTTATCATCAATTAAAATCTATTTATTAAGGGTAAATGGTCCTTTCACGTATTAATTAAAAAAATCAGATTTTGGTATTAATTTAATTAAATTCTATTTTGACTAAGTCTTGAATTTAGTCTCTTAATCCTAATAACTCTCTCCGTCACGTTTCTCAACTCTCTTTCACGTCTCTCAACTCTCACTCACTCATGCTCTGACTAACAAGAAAGCTCAAAAACAGTTCAGTAACCATTGTTCTTCACACTTGAAAAACACACGAATCGTTTTAAGAAAGTCAAGGTAATCAAAAACGTCAATGCAAAGGGAGGTTGTTTGTCGAGTGGTGTGTACGTTGAGGAGAATTGGGCGTGGTTTGGAGGAGTTTCTGAGAAGCAGATTCACACTTGAAAAACATCAAAAGGTATGGGTTTCTCTCCTCAAATTCTTTCTCCAAGAGTAGTTTCCTTCGAACGATTCTCAAGGTCTTGAAAACTAAGGTTGTTCCCCAGTGTATGTCCTTGTCCTTAGCCCCCAAACGAATTCGTAGGATGGGTATGTTATGCTGCTATATTTAGGCAATGTGAACATTTTTATGAGAGGGAAATTGCGAAAACAATGTTTAATGTTTGATAAAAAAGTTGGTGTGTGTGTGGGTGCACGTGGGCAGTGGGTTTGGCCACTATTTTGGGGTTGTCTAAATCATGTATTTCTTGTGTATTTTATGTGTGCAATGTGTGTAGCATATGATGTTCATTACCATGAAATACAGTCGATTGAAATATCCATTTTTTAGCCAACTAAACTTATGAACAATGTGACTAAAAATGAGTTGAATAATGACAAGAATTTTCCAGATTTTGGTACTCTATAATATGGTTGAAAATTTGTGTTTTAAAAGGGAAAATTAAATAAGTGAGGTCAATGGGAATTCAACCCAAGACCTCACATGTTGAGATGTCTGAAAAAGAGAGAAAAATGTGAAGGAGTTAAGGGGAATCAAACCCCTTAGCTACTAGTTCCGCGAGGCAAAGAAAAAAGAAAATGGGGGCGGGGGATTCGATCCTAGCTACTGATTTTGCCTCAAAGAAAAAAATGAGGATGAGACTGGGGGAATCAAACTCGCGATCTGTGGGGAGATGGAGGAGAACATTAAATTAACAAATAAATGGGAGGCGTGGGACTCAAACCCAGGACCTTCAAGTACGCGCGAAAGAAAAGAAAATAAGGAAAAGGAAAACACGAGGCGTGGGAATTGAACCCACGAACTCAAGGCTTAAGGATGAAGCAAAATTAATTAGGAAATGAAGTGAGGCTATGGGGGTTCGATGCCACAACGTCACTGCCACTCGCCCAATTTAAATAAAATAAAGACAGAGAGGCTGTGGGGGTTCGAAGCCACAACCTCACAGCCTCCACAGTGAAATTAAAAGAAAGATCAAAGAGGATGTGGGGGTTTGAACCCACAACCTCTTGGTTTTGGAGAAAATGAGCAATGTATTCTTAATGAAAAATAAAAAGAGGTTGTGGGGGTTTGAACCCACAACCCTTCGGCTAAATTTAGAGTAAAATTAAATAGAAAATCTATCCCTCAATGTTAATGTTGAGATTTAATTTAGAGTTCTAATGTTATGAATATTAGAAATAAAATCAATGAAAAGTATAAATGCTATCCAAGTTATTCAAGATTTGGGTTCCCTTGCCCAAACTTTTGTATTGATACATAAGTCATACGTGAGTAAAATATCCAAGATTAATGCCATCTACTTAGATCAAAAATCAAGATCTTGGCATATATACAATACACATAAGTCTTGTACTACATAATATTAGGAAAGTAAGAATCACTTAACGAACTATGAATGAAGCCCCATGGCTTGTATGTATAGAAACATAAGTCTAACATACGTTCAAAAGTAAGTGAACCTAAGATGTACGTAATGAAATGGTGAACCCTAGTAGGATTAAGTATGAATGCAAGATACACTAAATTGCCAAGGGCATTGGCATATGATGAGATGAACTATGAAATGATGATATGAACATTCACGAAATAAGAGGTGAGTAACTATGACAAACAAAGGTGCTAATAATGAAGAATGTGGTGACTACATGGTATGAGGCTAATGTATATGATGAGAGCAATCTCAAATGAGCCTAAGTAAATGTTACAATTACGTACTCACCAATGAGAGTGTAAGATAAATAAGAGACCAGTCTCTATGAATACTCTAATGAAAAGTATTGAGTTTAACAGACTTAATACTAATGATGAGATGAGAAATCATCTAATGAGCTATGCTATCCTCATACTAGAAGGCATCTTCCATGACGTATGAGTTGAATGTAATGGAACTTTATACTGAGCACCGATAGGTAGCTATGAGCAGTGATTCCTTCTTTCGGGAAGGGCGAAGTTTCACGTAACTCTTATGAGATGAGACTGTCCAGCTTGTCGGGTATGGGTCTCCTTACATATCCTAGTCTTTGAACTTATACTGCCAATATAAGGATCTGGCGGGGTTAAATTCCCATATAGGCTAGCATGTTATTGAGTCACTTTGTCCGGTGATTCCACATCTTTTCGGTATGGGGGAGACAATGGATTTCATGAGTTAAAGTTAAGGTTCCCAATGAATTATTGAGGCCAGCCTCAAATGAAGCATATAAAGAAATGAATGATACCGAAGGTGTTAGGATATGAAAATCAAGAGGTGATCTTAAACTCAGGTAATGACATTAGGTTATTCCTGATCATTGCATAGCAAACTCGATGAATGTATTAAACTACATATTAGGTATAGCTTGTGTTCACACTGGCCTATGAATGAAATGAAATGAAGTACGTATGAATAGATGAAGCATACTCTGTGTTTGCTAATGAAGATTTCCTAGTTGAGGTCCCATATGTTGAGCCCTCATTTTGGAAAGTCTTAATGTCAAGTCCATGATTCCAAGTTCTCATGACATATGAATGAATGATATGAAAGAAGTTATGTATTATATGTTATGTGCTATGGTACGTGCTATATTAAGATGTTATGCGTTGTGTAAAATATGATATTTATAATGATGCATGTTACTCTAATGGCATGACCTTCCTAACTCTATTTGGAAAGTTCACTAACTTTCCTAATCTCAATTTGGCAAGTCTACTGACTTGACTTCCAAAAATCATGTCGTTAGGAAAGAGCTATTCTTTCTCATGCATGTCCTTGATGTGTGCTTGCATATAACCATACTTAGTGCAAGTGTGTACTAACCCTATACATCTATACTATTTTAGGTGCAGGCACATGTGGGCGATAGAGCTACAAGATCATTGTTGCAGCTATCCGGACGTCAGCATTCATCCTGAGTTTGGTAGGTCCTCATGCTTTCGAGGATTCTACTGTTTTACATTCTAGCGTAGTTTTAGAGTTGAGCTAGTGAAGCATGTTCCACTAGCGTTTCTTTCCTAGTTTGATTCAGACTATTGATGCCATTTTGGCAAGTATACAATCAAGACTTAATGAACTATGTCATTCAGGATCTTATCTCTTTTATGTTAGATGGTTGATGATTAAAGATTATGAAATGTTACGAATGTTTAGCAAGTATCTTTAAAGAATCATAATTTTCAAATTTTCCGCTAAAAATTAACCTACGTAAAGTAAGGATGACGTAAGTAGGCTTGTTTGCAACCTCTGAGAGGTCAACGACGTCAGTCTCGTTTGGGGTCTAGATTCCAGTCGTGAAAGGCAAGCACTCTTCGAGCATCTAAATCATTTGGTCTTTCTTACAGAGACTTCCAAATTCTAGTGACTATGGCTAAAACTTTTGTAGCAACCTTCATATTCTCATTCACATGGATCACCAATTTTTTTTGTGATGAGCGTACAGAAAAGTATTTAGCCGACCCATTATTTAATTAAGCAACTTAATGGATTATGAATGTGAGGTTACGATGGTGGACAAGGCTGAAATGTCATTCTTTATTCCTTGCAAAATTATATTGGAACCCTTCATTTTGTTGAGAATTTTAGTCAATAAATCATTGGTTGTAGTATTCATTGATCATGTAGATTTAAAGGCGGAATATATTTAGCTTCTTCACATTCCCTTTAATTTTTGACATTATTTTTGGTCTAACCTTGATTTCCTAGAAGCTTGGATAGATTGGCCAAAAACCCTATGATTTTCCACCTCTTATGTGAGACTATCATCATACATTCTTTAAGACATATCATGCACTAAATTGGTCCCACCTCCAATAACTTACTCGGATAACATTTCAAGTAGAGCAATCAATTTTCCAATTCTCTTATCACACTCTTGGTTTTATCTACTTGTTCCGTAAGCATTCCCAAGTGTGGAAGTGACATGTAATCTTCACTCATGTTCCAAGTTTGGTTAACTTTGGTCATCTCATGATTAAACCTTGGTGCTTCTACGAATGATTGCTTAAATAAAACACCCTCAAAGAAAATGATCAACCAATCCTTTGTTTACGACAGCAAAGCTTTGGTAAAAGTATTGTAACAACAACTTGTTAGGAAAGCAATGTTCTTGACATTATGACAACGCCCTTTAAAAATGGAAACATGCTTTATGTACGGGTTCTCCCTCTCTCTTTAAAAATTTTGAATATTTTTCCTGAAATTCATTAGTTTTGAAGGAGCAAAGAATCTCTTAAGAAAAGATTCAATTAATTCTTCCCATGAGGTAAGAGACTTCTTCGGCAACTAAAACAACCTCTTATTCACTTTACCCACAAAGGAAAAAGAAAATAACCTCAACCGTATTATTCTTGTGAAATACCATCCACCAAAAAAGGGTTGCACACATTAACAAACTAGCGGAGGTGATCATTAGGATCATCCTGCTCTAGACCTCCAAATATTCCTCCAAATTTGATATGCTGAAACATGGGCTTGGTTACATAAATGTGATATCCTTATGTACCGATTGTAATTAAATCACTTTAACTTCAGTGGTGATATGTGAAATCATCTCATCTTATTATTTAACATCATTTTCTTTCCAATGGTAATTAGAGGCGTCACCAATATGTGCATTCATTGTCCTGCTACCAAAAGAACACAACCAGAAAGCTAAATATAAGTTTGTTCAACTACAAAATAAATAATTATGAAAATTATTTCTCAAATTTAATTTGTAACTAACATTTCCCATAGTGGTCAAATCACTCTAAAAACAAATCCAAAAGTTAGCAGTCATCCTCAATAAAGAAAATATCCAACTAGGAGTCAGGGGTCAAATCCAAAAATGAATGGTGTTTGGTTTAGGATTTAATTAGGAAATTAAGTCACAATTAATCTCAATGTAGTAAGCATGGAAGATAGGTTGATGAATTTACCAAATAAAACAACAAAAATTCGAGCTCACAATTATATCAATCTTGAAAAAAGTGAAGGTTCAACAAACTAGTTAAATCAAGGGGTGTGTGGATTGAACATTGATATCACAAGGGGTAGTATCAAATTTCTCAATAAAGCTAAATAATCACGGATATGATGGTCCCTCTTCAATAATGTTAATCTTCGTTCGATTTCCTACCACTAATTCATGATACACATCTTTGGTTTCTTTCATGTGACTTTCAATTCAACCCACTACCTTGAGTTTGTAATTAAGCACGACCCAATTGAAAACATCGAACTAGTACCCATTAATAATTTTCTTTTTTGAGCACTAGTTAGATATCGAAGGTAGAAACAATTTGGCAACCATAATGTATTTGATGAGCATATTGTACGAGTTCAAATCCATTATTAACAACTATATATAGTTCAATTCAATACACAAACTAAGTTACATCAACACCCAACACCATAATCACACCGAAACTGATTTGGTGTTTTAGCCATACATCACAAAGTCTAAAGAGATGATACCTAACATACAATCAACAATGAGTAATATGAAATCGTGAAATTACAAGAAACACCACTTTGATTTCAATTAATCAATTTCAAGAAAAAAGTTTGAAAAATTAGAAGTGTTAATCACTAATAAGAAGTGTTTCTCTATCTAGAAATGCATAAAACTTTCTCATATTTTCTAGCCCCTTCGTCCATATCCTTTGGGATATTTATATTTTTCAAACCTAAGCCTAAAAATCAATACTCTACTGTCTTTGTGAAGTTAGTCGAGATTTTTTGAGGTCATTTGGTGAATCACTACTCGTGATTCAGTTTGTCGTTTTGTTACTCCAAACTTCATATATTTAAATATCAATTAGTGATGTTGTTTGACTATGCTTTTCTTATTTTATTAGCCTTAAATTACCACCATTGTTTTCCTTTCAAACCATGATTTCTCATCAAGTAGTATTGAATAAAATGATGTTCACGTTATTCTACTTTTGCATTTGGCGCATCTTTGTTTCTTTTTAAGATTGCCAACCCACTATAACACTCTGCAAGTTCAAAGCCCAATCTAGAGCCTCACATGAGTTTCCAAGGATTTTAACACTGTTTAATGTTAATAATAATGTATAATAGTCATTTAGGAAGTTTTAGAGTCAAAACGTCAAGGAATGTCCACGACGTTCTAAAACTAGTGCAAAAGGTGCTAGTGTGCCTTACCCTATTTTACGGGGTTTTAGGAGTTGGAATTTCATGAGATTTGTTGGTAAGGTGTATAATACGTATTAGAATTTGTTTATTCATGAAAATTATGGGTACGACTCCCTGAGGACCAGCCTAAGGGTCCTCGAGGAGGACCCTTCGTTTGGGCTTAAAACTGTCTTGGAGATAGTAGTCATCAACGGTTTCCAAGTTACGACGCGTCGATGTAAACCTTCGATGGTTACTTATACATTTTTGAAAAGGGTCCATTTTGGTCACTCTCTTACCAAAATGACGACTGCACAAGATTGTGGGGGTCCTGGCCATTACGGACCGTAGGTCGGGCTCTCATAGGTCAGAGCCACTGTTTTGCTGCCATATTTTAATTAGTTAGTTTAGTTAATTTAGTTAGTTAGGGGTTTAATTACATTATAGGGGGTGGTTAATTAGGTTATTTGATTAACTATATAACCTACGCTAAGTCTAAAACCTAATTTAATACCTCTCAAATCCCTAACCCTAATTTCTCTTCCTTCTTTCTACTTTTTCTCTCCTAAAAAGAAGAACTCCATTGAAGGGTTAGGTCAAGGTCATAGGAAAGCAAAAAGAGTGCTTTTATTCGTCCTTATTCAACAATTAACAAGGTAAGATATTGTTTCACCTTTGGGATTTCTTTCCCCAAAAGTTTCTTCGGAACTTGATTTAAAAAAGATGAGCTTCAAGTGAGTTTTCTTCTATCACGAATTTTATCTTATAAATTGTATTGTATATGGTTTTTTTATTGTTATGTTTATATTACGATGTATTATGATTCAAATATGCTATTTCTTGATGATTTAAACTAGTTTTGTGGAATAGATCATGAAATTAATTCCAGTCAGTGATTAGTTGACGTGTAGTGATTTCATTATTGTGTTACTTACTATTGTTTGATGATATTACACCCATTGTTGGGTTGAATTATATGGTTGATGGTAAAGATTGGATGATGTCTTGTGAAAGAGATTGGGGTAAGTCTTGTGATCTCAATCCTTTACTTCAATTGTGATTACTTCTGTTTATTGATGATGTCATATTGAAGTATACCTTATGATAAGATTGAGTAGTCTTGGTATGAATTTTAATTGGAATGTCTTTATTTATGGCTCATGAGTTGTTGGATAGGATGCAATGATAAAAGAATGGCGATGAATTTCCTATGTGCCTTATCATAAAGTGATTATATAAATGTGCTAACCTCATATGTGTGAGTTGTATTGAAAGGACATATTCATGCAATCCCTATTGATATATGACTATGACTATGACTTTATAAGGGGTATACCCCTATAACCTAAACTATGTTTTGATTATTAATGAGAGATATTTCGAAAGGGACTCTAGCTTAGCACCGAGTGAACTAGAAGATGAGGAGTGTCCCTTCCCACATCGGGAAGGTAGGATTACTATTGTACTCATGAGATTGGATACTATAATTCATGTAACATAAAGAGGGTCCCAACTACATCTCCTAGTTCTTGAACTATGTTGCCCCTATTGGAATACTAGCTAGTGGAAACATAGATGTTATGTTCTTGTTTTGGTACTACCGTGTCAAGTAGTCCACCTTTTTTTTAGGGTTCCATGACTCTGGATTCCTCATTAGTCATATGGTGTATGTCAGTTAAGGTAAGATGTTCCCAAAAGAAAATTGAAGTAATGAAGTAAACTCTAACTAGGATGACCTATAGAGATATGTGAGTCTACCTATACATTGCACTAGTTATCCTTGAGTGATTTCTTAGAAGGATGTTCTTATGTGCTTATATGCTTATAAATGTAAATGATATGTATATGTTGATCTTGCATGTTAATTACACTATGTAGTATAGGTTTCAGTTATGAACATGTTGTTGGTCTCTATTACTAAAGTATGATAATGTTTAATCTTAATGATATAGTATGTAAAGTTTGCATTGCTTATGTTTCTTGTTGGGTTTACTTTGTTGAGGATGTTATGGTGCCTTACTTAGTCATTGCACTAATTGAGTTAATAGGGGTGTATGAGTGATCGTCTTGATTAGGTTATTATGTTATGGAATATTATGCATGCTTGTTGATATTATAACTTGATGACAGAGTTGTCTTAATTATGTTTTCAATTATGTTGATATGCATATTGACTTGACTAGACTTGGTAATTTTTTTTTGTGTTACTCATGGTGTTGACTTGAGGAATATGTCCTTATTGATTTGTATTTGTTCTTGAATTAGCATAATGTATTTTCAAAGTAAATTAGCAGGCTTCAATGCAATGTCCCTTTTAGCACGAATTACATGTTATATGTGCATATGATCCTATACTTATTACAAGTAATGTTCTAACCCCATTTCTCACCTTTTCCCCAATATTTTATGTTCCGGTCGTTGAAGGGTTCGTGACCACTTTTGAAGAAAGGATTGGAATCATTCTCCAAGTGTGGGTATGTCCTCAAGTCCGAGAATGATGCCTTGTTATTACTCTAGCAATGGTTCTTTGGTATAGTCTAAAGACGATTATTTCATTCTACTTGTTTCAAGATATTGTTGTAAGCTCTAACTGGAATTTATACATGTAAGGTCTTGTGCCCATATGGTTTGATTCCGTTTAGATGGTTTGATATGAGACATCCCTTTTAAGACTATATTATGTATGTTGTCTATATTTTGCATAAAAGTAGAAGACTATGTAATGTTCTTATACGAGGAGTCTATTTATACACGCTACGAATATATTATGTGTTAGCGAGAAGTCTAAGTAAACCTCATGAAGTAGATGGAGATGAAAATTTTTAAATTTTCTGTACATTTTAACATATGAATGCAGTGATGAATGTTAAGAGGCTAGTCCTAGTCATTTACGAGGACGCCGACGCTGGTTACGTCTAGGGGGTACTTTCTGGATGTGACAAACTAGGTATCAGAGCATGAGGTTGAATTCCCTAGAAATGATGTATCATTAAACCACTTCGATGTAGATTCTTATTGATATTTATGAAGCGCACCACACTTATGAATGACAGACTATGTGATGCTTAGAAACTCTCATCTTCTTTTATTCCTATGTCGTGTCTCTAGAGGCTTTTTATGTGCTTTAACCTAAACATTGTATCGTGGTTATAGGTATGAATACTCGAATAGAAGATTCTAGAAGGGCCAGGATGAAATGGCTAATGTGGGAGCACAAGACAACCATGTGCATACATAAGACAACCAAGTGCCTCCACAAGACAAACAAGTACCTCCACTTAAAGAAGTTTCTATGAGTGATCATGTTCCGATTGTTCCTCCACCAATGACCAATGGAGAGGTAAGGAAACTTTTCTCAGTTTTCCTAAGCCATGAACTCTCAATCTAATGTCGTCACTTATCAAGTCCAAGCCATGACGACTCAAGCGAATAGGGAGGTTGGACCTCGAGTGCCTTAACATACTTACACTGTGGACTCTCATTTGAGAGACTTTACTAGAATGAATGGACCTATGTTCTTTTTGTCGAGGTCGGATAAGGACCCTAAAGATTTCCTCAATGAGGTGTATAAGATTCTCTATGCTATGAGGGTGACCTCAATTGAGAAGGTCGAGTTGGCAGCTTATCAACTCAAAGATGTGCCCAAACATGGTATGTGCAATGGAAGGATAATAGGGCACTAAGGGGTGGATTCTCCTAGTGTGGAGTGTCCTCATATCTGAGGATGATGCATTGTTATACTCTAGATATGGTTCTTTGTTATAGTCTAATGACTTTTAAAGATAGTTAGGATGAACACCTACAGTTGATTAAGTTCTCTTATAATAATAGCTTTTGTTTGAGTATTTCTATGGCTCTTTTTGAAGCTTTTTATGGTAGAAGATGTAGATCTTCAGTTCGGTTGTCTGAAGTTGTTGAGTCTTCACTCCTTTGTCCCGAAATTATCTATGAGGCTATAGAGAAAGTTCGGGTCATAAGGGATAGGTTGAAAAAAACTTATAGTCAACAAAAGTCTTTATTCTTAAAATAAGAGAAGAGATCTTGAGTTTAAAATAGGTGATCATGTCTGCACGAAGATTGCATGGAGATTTCACCCATGAAGGAGGTTATGAGATTCGGTAAGAAGGGAAAGTTAAGTCCACTGTATGTTAGTCCTTATGAAGTTTTGCAACGGGTCGAAACCATATATATAGAGTGAAAATGTCCAAGTCCGACGCCACAAGGGTCTCCCAAGGTGTCCACGAAGGGATCCCAAACATAGCCAAGCAAGCTGCCAAAGTAGCAGCCAAAATGTGCATAGGAGAAATGGGTCTGTGTCGCGGACTTGGTGTGACTTTTGAAAAAAATCAAGTCTTCATCACGGACTCCTCTGTCTCTAAATTTAATTTACAAAATCTTGCGGGAGAAGCTCCGCGTCGCGGACTTGTTCCCCTACAAAAATCTAAAATTTGGAATTCAAGTTTGACTTCATTAAAGGGTCGATTTAAGTGAGGGGTCTTTTGGGTAGTTCGCAGGGGGACTATACATTTGTTTTCAACAGATTTACCTCACATTTACTCACTCAAAAGAAAACCACAAGTCAAATTACAAAAGCTCTCATCCGTCTCTACTTTCTCTCTCTATTCATCCTCCATTGAAGAACAAGGAAGCTTGAAGAAGAAGATCAAATTCCCATGTTTTTTCACTCGAATATCGTTGATTAATTATACATAAGATATGAGTCTTTAACTCTTAGGATTCCTTAACAATTCAAATTCTTAGGGCTTTTACTCTACTAATGGGTTTTCTTCCAAACTTGAAGTTTATGACTAATGATGATGAATTATGATTTTCAATGGCTAATTAAGTGTGTATTGTTGAATAATTGATCTGGTATTTTTCATTTTCGCGTGAAGCATGTCCACTCCCTAAATAATTGAATTTGATTATGTTACATCATTCACTTAATGTCATGTAACGTTGGGATATTAACTGTTGTTTGAATGAACTAATAAATGAACCCTTTCCCTTAACACCAAATATGTATTGGTCTTCTGTATGACTAGAGTGGTTGGGATTGGTTATGTTATTATGTATTTCACGAAATTATTGGATAATTGTAGTGAATTGAGTGTAAGTTCTTGGTGAAGATTCTTGGAAGCAATAGTTTAGTCTTCTAAAGTCATGATTACTCTATTTTGTTGATGTTGGCCTATAATTGATGTTGTTATGCAATTGAAGTATCTATGATGTTGCTATAAATATATGATGGGATATGAATATGTTAAATGTGGGATAATGGTAAGGATATGAGAATGAAAGGTTTATGATGTTCTTCTGAATTCCTTGCACACTATGATTATAATATGTTAATCGCACTAATGAAGGGTTGTGAAGGAAGGAAATTGTCATCCTAAACATAATTATATAATGATCATATTTATACAAGAAATTAATCTCCTATGGCCTATGATAAGATTAATGACTAATCATAACTTAAAGGAAGTTCAAAAAGGGACTTTAGCTTAGCACCGAGTGAACTAGATATGAGAGGTGACCTTTTCCAAGTTTGAAGGTATGTTCATTATGGCTCTCATGAGATAGAGACTTCCATATAATATGGAACTATGGGTGTCTAATATATCTCCTGGTTCTTGAACTATGTTGCCTCCATAGGAATACGAGCTAGTGGATCCACCTAGAATGTTGTGTTCATGTTTTGGTTTTACCTTGTCAAGTAGATCACCATCTTTCGGCGTGGGGTTTCATGACACCGGATTCCAAGTTTAGCTCACATGGTCTAATGTCGGTTAATGAAATTGTTACCTCAAGTAAAATGAAAGACTAAAGTAAATAAATATTGACTAGAGCGACTTCATGGGTATACTTAGTATAGGTGGGGGTATGGGATCTATCTTTAAATTGCACAAGTTGACTCTAAGGAAAGTCCTAGGTGATTTTTCTTATGTAATATGATAACATGAAATGTATAATGCTTATGATATATGATATTACTCTTATAATATATTGGTTATGTTGATGAACCTGTATTGGTCTATATTGATATATGTGATGATGACTACTTATGATATATGTTGTATGAAGAAAAGAATTACATATGGTCTCCTATCTTAATTACTTGATTATGTGGGATTATGGGGCTCACATGATTATTGCACTTGTAGACTTGAGATGGGATTATTGGTAAGTGTTTTGTATGTAATGTTGATATGAACTATTGAGCACGAAATGTTGATATGAATTTATGATGATACGTATTTGGTAATGATCATGCTTTATATTGTTGTGATCCTTTTCTTGTATATACTCTATTGTATGCGCATTAAAGGATTTCAAATGACTTAGCATGCTTTCTAAAGAAATGGTCCTTTTCATGTATGTCCTTAAATGTTTATTTGCATATATCCATACTTAGTATTGTGGCATGCTAACCCATATACTTTATATAACTACAAATGTAGGGTCCGACCATTGAAGATGAAGAAATTCGATTGAAGAAGCTTGAAACTCTTTCTCCAAGTGTTCGTAGGTCCTCATGTTCGGAGATTCTATCTTTTAATATTCTAGCAATTAAGATTGTAGTATTTTACAGAATATTCTTTTATTCCTTTTTATCATTTCGATTCTACTGTAGTAAGGCCTATATTTCATATTTTCATTGTATTGGCTAAGTCAAAAATACATATTCTTTAGATGGTTTTTATGTGACACAGTTTTTAGACTATTGTATGTACGTTGATCATGTTGCTAAAAGATAAGAGTAAGTAAGCTACTATGTAAGAGGTCTATGCATACCTCAATATGTGATAAGCGAGAAGTCTAAATATACTTCACATAGTATATGAAAAAGTTTAATTTTTCCACATTTTAACCTATGATATGTTATGAAAAATGCTAAAGGCTTGTCTAATTCCTCTTCGAGGATGAAAATGTTGGTTACATCGTGGGGGTGCTCTCCAGACAGTTAAGGGAGCAAAAGATGAGGAGTTACTGAATTAAAGGTAGGGTTCTATGACGGTCCAAGTGTGTACGCTCAAGTTTACCCAACTCTCGAGGTATTCTCTTTACGTGGTTGTTGATTCAGTACTCAAATGAACAAATTCATGTTTGGGGTATCTGATCATTTTAAAGTAGGGTGTAGAAATAATATTTTCTTGAGGATATAAACATCTTTAGGCTCATGAATCATGCTCAATTGGTTGAAGATGACAAGAATAAAGAACAAGCAAAGGATAATAAGAAGGCTAGAACAGACAACTATGACTATTCTCATTAGAAATTTGACAGTTGTAATCGCTCACTGTTTCAGCAAAAATCTTAAATTTTAGCACCTTTATCAACTAATGTTCCATCCTCGGAGTTTCGAATTGATATAAAAGTTAGGAATCAATATCTAAGACTCAAGTTAGTATTTCAGGCACCTGAACCTACCTAACTTGCCCCAAGTATGGTAAGAAACATCCGGGCAAGTGTCTTGTAGGTAAGGAAGGATTATGTAGGTGTGGTAGTCTTGTTATAGATTGAAAGATTATCCTTCTTAGAAGGATCAAGTAGGTATCAATGGTAGAGCTCAGTCCACAACTTCAGCAGCGCTAGCAGGATGCCCGACACAACAGGGTAACTCATCTAGTAGATTTGGGGATAACGCCACAACATTTTGTAAGATCTCTAGGCTTGCAAGGACCAGAAATATTCTCGTGATGTAGGCACTAGTATGTTACGAGTTTTTTACTTAGATTTATATTCTTTTCTAGATCCAGGTCTTACTCTTTCTTTGATAACTCCTAATATAGTAGTCACATTTAGTCTTAGTCTAGAAATGCTCTTAGAACCCTTCTTAGTGCCTACTCCAATTTGTGATCCAGTTATAGCTAGAGGGATATACAAAAATTGCCCTATCACAGTCTCCAAAAAGTCACCACAGCAGAACTTGTGGAGTTATAAATGGTTTACTTTGATGTCATTCTACGCATGGATTGATTATATTCCTATTGTGTCTCAGTCTATTCTAGAAACTGGATTGTTTATTTTTTGTTTCAAGAGGAACCAATCTTAGAGTAGAAGGTTACTAGCTTAGTGCATATAAGTCGATTCATTTCTTATCTTAAGGCTCTTAAGATGATCTCTAAGGGTTTTATCTATTATCTAGTTTGGGTTAAGGGTTCAAGCAATAAATTCCCAACTCCTGAGTTAGTTCCTGTAGTCAATGAGATTCTAGAAGATCTTCCTGGATATCTTTTCGAAAGGTGAATTGACTTTGGAATTTATCTCCTTGATTATAGCCATACTATTTCTATTCCTCTTTAAAGAATGGATCCTGCAGAGCTTAAGGAAATTAAAGAGTAGTTGAAAGACCTTCTATATAAGGGCTTCATCAGACCAAGTATTTCTCAATGGGTTGCACCACTGTTGTTCGTAAATAAGAAAGATAGTTCTCTCATAATGTGCATCGATTTTAGGTAGTTGAACTAGGTCGCAATGATGAATAAGTACCGTATCTCTAGGATTGAATACTTGTTTGACCAACTCCAGGGTGCTAGTCATCTCTCAAAGATAAACCTCAGATCTGGTTATCATCAACATAGAGTTTGAGGTAGTAACATACTGAAGACAACTTTGAGAACTCCATATGGTCATTATGAATTCATAGTTATGTCATTTCGACTAACCAATGCTCCTACAAGTTTGATAGGCCTAATGAATAGAATGTTAAAGCAATATTTTCACATGTTTGTTATCATATTTATTGATGAAATCCTCATTTATTTTAAGAATGAGGAAGAATATGCGAGTCATTTGAGGGTCATTATGCAAACTCTCAAAGATCGCCAGTTATTTGCTAAGTTTAGCAAATGCGAGTTTTGGTTGCAATCGGTTGCTTTCCTTGATCAAATTGTGTCTAGCGAAAGGATTTGAGTGGATTATCAGAAAATATAAGAAATGAAATAATGGACCATAGAAAGTTATAACAAAAGGTTCATGGAAGAGTTTTCATTCATAGACTCTCCATATACTAAATTGACTCAGAAGAAAGTCAAGTTTCAAATGTCAGATGATTGTGAGAAAAGCTTTGCAGAGTTAAAAACTGGTTGAATACTACTCCTATTTTGACTCTACTAGGTTCAAACAGTTATGTGATTTATTGTGATGATTCCAAAATGGCCTAGGTTATGCTTTGTTTCAGAGAGGTAAAGTTATAACATATTCTTTTAGACAACATAAGGTATATGAGAAGAACTATCAGACACATGACCTAGAGCTTGTAGCAATGCTATTTTCACTTAAGATTTGGAGACATTATTGTAGGGTGTTCACGTAGTTTGTTCATAGACTATAAGAGCCTTCATTATGTGTTTACCTATAAAGAGTTGAACCTTTTCCAGAGAAGATGTTTCGAGTTCCTTAAAAATTATTATATAACTGTGCATTACCATCCTGGTAAGGCCAATGTAGTAGAAGATGATCTTAGAAGACTATTTATGGGTAGTGTAGCACATTTTAAGGAAGAAAGAAATGAGCGAGCAGAAAATGTTCACAAACTTGGTAGCCTAGGTTTTCATCTTATGAACATATTATATGGTGATGTAACAGTTGAGAATAAGGAAGAATCTTCATTGGTAGTAGAGGTTACGGAGAAGCAAGACAATGATTAGATTTTTCTTCAAATAGAGAGTGCAATCCACTAACAGAGGTTGAGATTTTCTCCAAAGGGAGAGATACTGTGCTTCACTATTAGGGTCAACTATGTGTTCCTAATGTGGGTGAGTTGAAACAGCAGATTCTTGTAGAAGACCATAACTACAAATATTTTATTCATCCAGGCCCCACTAAGATATTCCATGATATGTGGGGAGTCTATTGGTGGAATTGCATGAAAAGGGTTATAGCGGATTCTGTGGCTAAATGACCTAATTATCAGTAAGTGAACGTAGAACATTAGAAACCATGAGGTATGACTTAAAAATATTAACATTTCTACTTTGAAGTTGGAAGTTATGAAAATGGATTTAATAACATGTTTAACTCGTACTGGCAGAGAACATGACTCTATCTGGGTGATAATTAATATAGTTACTAAGTGTTTACGGATCATGGCAGTTAACATTATAGATTTGGCGAAGGACCACTCCAATCTTTACATTGATGATATAGTCATGTTATAGGGGGTTCATTTGTCTTATAATCTCATATATATGTCCTCAACTTACCTCTCATTTTTGGAAGTCATTTCAAAAGGGTTTTAGTACTCAAGGTAATCTTACCACAACAATTCATCCAAAACCGGATGGTCAAGCAGAGCGTACCATTCCGAACCTTGAGGACATATTGAGAGCTTGCATGATGAATTTCAAGGGTAGTTTAGATTATCAAATTTCTCTTATAAAGTGCCCCTACAAAAATAGTTACCATTCTAGTATTCAGATGGTCCTTTATGAGGCATTGTATGGGCATAAGTGCAGATCTCCAGTTTGTTTGTTTGAAGCTGGTGAAGAAGCCTTAATAGGGCAAAATTCCATTTATGAAGATATAGGAATACTGAAACTCATTAGAGATAGACTAAAGACCAATGTCACCGAAAATCATATGCAAATGGAACGAGAAAGGAACTAAAGTTCCAAGTTGATGATTGGGTTTTTCCTTAAATTGTCACCTATGAAAGTAGTGATCAAATTTAGCATGAAATGGATGCTCAGTACTAGATATGTAGGCCCTTAAAAGATCTTGAAAAGGTCTGGTAAAGTGGGTTATGACGTAGAGTTGCAACAAGAACTAGCAGCAGTGCATCAAATTTTCCACATTTCGCTGTTGAGGAAGTGTGTGGGTGATCCAACATATTGTGTACCTTTAGAAAGTGTGTATATGAAGGATAGGATCACTTATCAAGAAGTACAAGTTGAAATCCCTAATCTTCAGTTTTGAAGGTTTAGAAACAAGGATGTCGCTTCAATCAAGGTTTCGTGGAGAAGTCAGTGCATAGAGGGAGTTACTGGGAAAGAAGGAGAATCTATGAAGTCCAAGTATCCTCACCTCTTTCCTTCCTATTACACTCAAGCTTGAGGTAATAATTTATCTTCAGTTTTTAGCCATTCATGCGTAAATTCAATCTTTATATCATATTCCTTCAATTAGTACTTGCCAGTGTATTTGCCTGTTCTTGGAACTTAGTTCATTCAGAAATCAGTTTTAGTATTTTAGTGGTAGGGATTGCAGTCCTCTCCCTCCATTTCTCTAATTTAGTCTTCATTAGAGGATGAGTGTTTACACGGGGGATATAATGTAAGACCCTATATACTCGAACAAACGAGATTGCAGCTTTTAGATGTTAAGGTGGCAGGCACATGCACCATCCGTGGACCGTAAGAGGAATCACCGTCCATCGTGAAGATCCGTGGTTTGAACCTACGACCCACCTCCCAGAAGCCTCTGAATATTCGACTAAGGGTCAGACCAGGCCAGGACCTATGGACCGTGGGTTAGACCAAATTCCATAATGCAAGGCCATAGGTTAGACCCCCAAAATTTAGCCTCCAATTCCAATGGACGGATGACAAGCACAGACAATCATTCAATCAACAGTCGATTACTCCCGTCCATCAGTTACTCAGACATTAGTTAAATTGGGGTTCTTTTGTTCTTTTTCTATTTCATTTGACCCCTAAACTATGTTGTTTAGTCCCTAAATTATGATGTTTTTGTCAGCTTAAGCCTCGAAACAAACAATAAACTAGCTAAGTCAAATCATTTATCAAAACGTAGAATAAATAGAGCTTGCGAGGAGAAAAGAGGTCAAGAAACCTAGTTCAAGATGCAACAACATTCCCCTTCAATTCTAGCCCCAAAATTAAAAGATTTCTCCGTGGAATTCATCACTTGTTATGTGGGACTTCAGTTGTGGGTTCATTTTGCTTATTAGATCCCTAGAATTCAGTCGGTTTCTTGATTCCATAAAATTAACTAGACCTAGGGTTTCTAGAACTTCAACAGATTTTCATGAATTAGTTATTTAAATGTTCACAATCAGAGGTGTAACAAGTCTCATCTTTGTAACCCAAAAATTTCTTTTCCAAATTTTGAGATGTTACAAGTCTCTCGTTTGGGAAACTTCTTCCTCGAATATAATTCAAAGCATCATATGCAGGGTAAGAAGAAGATCTAATCGCCCAACATGAATGCAAATTCATTACAATGAATAATATCAAGGAGAAACATCAACTCCAAGCTCAAACATATAAAAAAAATAATTTCATAAGGTATACATGCAAATCTTGCTCAAATGCACATAGTCATGAGGAAATCAATCAATTTAACTCCTTTTCTCAGAAATAAAGTTATCATAAGCATGCATGCCTAAGTAAACATGAGAATGACTAAGACACGAGAAACCAAAAATTATGAACCATGAAAATTTAAATACCGCTCACTAGAAAAGGATCGGAGGAAAATCGATGGGGATAATGGGACATCATATTGGCCTTGTCTTCCCAAGTAGTTCCCTAAACGCTTTTATTCATCAACAATATATTTACGGACGCAACTTCTGTATTTCTAAACTTATTAACTTGTCGGTCTAAAATGTTAACTAGAACATCTACAAAGGAGATGCTGTCCTTTATACAAAGAATCTTCAATGGTATGATAGATGCCGAAATACCAACACATTTATTAAACAAAGAGACATGTAAAACCAAATACACTGATTCTAAGCCATTAGGCGAATCTTGTTCATAAGCAACTTTACCAATAAGCATTAAATTTGATATGGGCCTGCATAACGGGGACTAAGCTTCCATTTCTTTCCAAATCTCATCATACCCTTCATAGTTGAGATTTTAAAATAAACTCAATCATCAAAGCAACACATAAGAATCAAATTTCATTGTCACACATATATCATCTATTAATAAGACTTCAACCACAATTTTTCAAATAGGATCGTTATCCCTTTTAGACAGAATAGTCTTTTAGAACAAAAGTACATAAGGAAACGTTACTAATTCTATTACATTAATAGAGAAATGATAAAGTGGCATCAAGTGCATTAGTCCTCATACCTTTGAGTACCTACCACAAGTCTTCGAGATAAGAAGTCTATGCTTTCTTTAAAGATGTATGAGCGAACCGATTAGCCGGAACTTATACTCATAATAGAAAAAATGGAAAAGGGGTTAGTACAATTAATGGACTGGATATGGAGAATTTCATAAAAACCTTTGAAACATGAGAAATGGACATTTATATTAAAGTAATACATTTTTGAATTTGGAAAACCTTTCACATCATCAACGCAACACATCAAGAATATACTCCAACCATTTCTAACTACAATGAAGTTATGACCTTGGCACATCCTAAGAATCACTTGTGCAATTTAATGTTAGCATCCCATAATATGAACTCTACTAAGTGTTCCTCAAAACCCACCTCAGCCACACACATTACCTTTCAATTCTATCACATGTCAGAATCATGAGTGAAACACATACATCACGAACCACATTTGAATATAAGAATATGCTTACTATAACCATTATCCATTTAATATATCATTTTCATTTATAAATAATAAGAACCACCCACAACAACCTCCTAAGCATACTAGTTTAATGTACAAGTGAAGTCCCATACCCGCACTTCTACTTAGTAAACTCATTATAATGTCATAGACTAGTTAATAGTTCTTTCATTACTTCGTTATTTAGTGAAAATGAACCATAACAGACATAGACCATGAGATCATACATGGAATCCGGTGTCATAAAGCCCAACACCTAAAAAGGGTATTCTACTTGATAAGATAGAACCTACATACTAAATACTATGTGGATCCACTAGCTATGTCCTATGGGGACATATAGTTAAGATATATGGAGATTGCTTCTAGGGACTCTACATATTGAATTAATGGGGGAGTCCCCATATCATGAGTATCACTAGGATGACCCAAACTCTTACATTAACGGAAGGATCTTTTCATCATTGGCCATATCCTCCTAGTGCTTAGTATAGTTTCTCAACTTGCTACCATTAGTTCTTTTAATTGTATCTACATGTGTGAAGAGCAATCCATCTTCATTCTATACAATTTAACATCAAATTCTTAGATTCATTAGGTGAGAATACACTTTCATCCTATAATCAACATACATATGCGGGTAGTACTTTTCACAATATCAATTATGGTGTTTTTATGCTAACTATACTTTCAATCAAAACAAGAGATTAGATTCATCCCACACAATTCATGCAACATAATAGGTAGGGTTCAAGGGAGTGGAAATGACCTCACAATAGCTTTCTTTCATCCTATCATAATCCATGTTCCTTGCAAGCAAATTTAAAATTCATATACTACATTGTCGAACATATATAAAAACCCTAAAATTACCATCTTTACAAGGTTAAGAATCCAGTATCATAATCACCCCTATATACATCACAATAGACATGAAACAAGATTATATGGCTGAATAATCATCATACAATACATCATATACATTTGAAGCCAATTCGTCCAATAACATTAATGATATTAGGTCATAGGGTGCACATGTGTCTTGGAGGATTTTCACAATAAAAATAATTAATTAATCCCAATATATTCATAATATAAGTAACAAAATGTAAACAAAACGGTTTTAGAGAGAACCCATGGCTAGATTACAAACCCTAGTTTTTAGTCACCATAGCTAATTAAAAAAATAGGATTTTGAAGGGCTTAATGGAGAAAATAATCCATAAACCAACATCCTTATTTCATGATGTTTCCACGAATTTGAAGTCAAAAAGGATTGATCTTTATTGCGCTAGCATGAGTTCTACCTTGTTCTTCAATGGTGGGTTAAAGAGAGAATATGTGAGTGATGGAAAGTAGATTTTGATTTTTTATTTGGAAGGTGTGAAGTGTTGGTTAGGTTAACAAGTTAATGTACCTTAATATATGTGAAATGACCTACTTAGACCGTCCCCACATTTAATTTTCCAGGGGTGTAATTTACTAATTCACACTTGGCTTGGTAGTGAATTGCACCAGCTCGCAGACACCAACAACGCCCTCCAATCGACGGTCTGTCGTTCCATGAATGGACCATCCTCTCAAGTCGTGGTTTTATTCAGAGAATGCTAAAAGTCCATGGATCCATAATTTAGGTGTATACTCATGACCCAAACAATGTAGCGTGAGTCAATCGAAAAGGCGCCGTTTGGCCTTGTCATTTGCATGTTATTTGGACCACTTTTTTGGTATATGTTTGGGCCCTCCTCGAGGTCCCTTAGGGTAGTTTTTAGAGAGTCCTACCAAGAAGTTAATACCACATACATACTCTAGTGTGTACCCTAAGATTTTTCCGAAAATTAGAGGCACACTAGTTAACTTTAACTTGTGTCCCGACGTCATGGTCTTTCCTTGACATTTAGGCTTGAATACTTCCTAATCAAGTTAATTCTATTAGTTTACGTCTAGAATTATAATTATTCACTATGTGAGGATCTATTTTAGTTCATGGAACTTTTGGGGCGTTACGTTATCCCCCCTTAGGAACATTCATCCCCGAATGACACCTTTACTAACTTTAAGGGAATGAAAGATACTCAATACTAGCAGCCCAACAACAATGCTACCATGAGTCACAAATCATAGGAGCAATTCTTAACTCCTTTCAACACATAATCATGGAATTAAAATATAGGAATTAAATCCAAAATTCATCACACATAAGGGCTTACTATTTTATTTAATGAGGAACCACCTTCTCAATTTCACTATGAGCTCACAATAACAACAAAGAGTCTTCATGCATTTTTCTTCTCAAACAATATCAAGCATTCTCACTACAACTGTCATGGAGACAACATAACATTTTTCATGCAAGTACAAGGTAGCCATGAGGAAAAATTTCATGAACATTCAATATAAGCATGAAACCTTTTCAAAGCTATGCACATAATAGAAAATAAAGCTAAGTTCAAAACTATTAATAATTTTCTTTTAAGAGAAGCTACTAACCTCAATCTTGGCTAAGAGTAAGACAAAAAATATGAGGATAGCGGGACAACATTTCAACCTCGATCTCCCATGTTGCACCCTAAACTAGATGGTTTCGACATAGGACTTTTATGGAGACAACCTCTTTGCTTATTAATCTCTTAACTTGACGATCTAAGATCTCGACCGGAACTTATTCATAAGAAAGGTTCTCATCTACCCCTAACCCTTTTAAAGGAAGAATAGACACCGGTCGCCTATACATTTCTTGAGCATGGAAACATGGAATACCGGGTGAACCTGGGCTAATTAATTTTGTAACTTCAACTGAGAAACTTTCCCGATTTTCTTTAATATCTCATAAAGCCCCATGTACAGGGGAATAAGTTTCCCCTTTTTACCAAACCTCATCACCCCTTTCATGGGTGAAATCTTGAACTAGACCCAATCACCTATTTAAATTTCAAGGTACCTCTTTATATTGTCGGCATAGGATTTTTCTACACTTTGTTTTAATTTCAAACAAATCCCTTATGAGTCAGACTTTCTCCACAGCCTCATAAATTGCTTCAACATCTATTAGCGCAAATTCACCTACCTCAAACCACCCAATTAGAGATCTACATCTCCTCTCATAAAGAGCCTTAAAGGGTATCATGGTGATGCTAGAATGATAACTATTGTTGTAGGAAAATTCAACCAATGGTAGATGGTCATGTCAATTACCCTTGAAGTCGATAAAACAAGCCCTCAACATATTTTCTATGGTTTGGAAGGTTCGTTTTGCCAAACCATACATTTGTGTATTATATACGGTACTAAGTTTTATCTTTTTCCGGAGCCCACTTTTTAATGCTTTCAGAAAATAGAAGTGAATTGAGTACCCCTATCCGAGATGATGGCCAACAAAACTCCATGCGTTCTCACAATATCTTTTAGATACAATTTAGCATAGTCTTCCGCCGAATGAGTCGCTTTGACGAGAATAAAGTAGGCTGACTTTGTCAACCCATCAACAATACCCCATATCGAATCATTTTTCCTCCGTGTATGAGGCAAACCAACCACAAAATTCGTATTAACATCTTCCCACATCCAAGTGGGGATAACTATATCTTGAGTCAACCATCCCGATCTTTGCTGTTCGGTCTTGACTAGTTGACAATTAGGTCATTTGGCCACAAATTCCGCTATTATCCCTCTTCAACCCTTCCCACTAATAGATCTCTTGTATATCACGATATATTTTGGCAGCACCCGGATGAAGTGGAATATCGGGATTTACAGCCTCTTCCATAATTTGTCTGCTTAAGTCGTTCACATCCGGTACACACAACCTACCTTGGTACCTAAGTGCCCCATCCCCCCATTGGGAGAACGATTCATTAGATTTTCTAAGAAGTGATTCCTTGAACTCCATCAATAGAGGATCACGATGTTGCTTGGCTTCACATCAACCACTAAAGATGATTTTGAGTAACGAAAAAACATGACTCCCCCTTTTGGAGAATCTTCCAACCGCGCCAATCTATGCACCTGTTTCCCTAACACTTTCTTACCATCGCGAACATGGGCCATACTACCCATTGATATTCAAGTCCACCACAACATTAGCTTTGTCGGGGTGGTAGTGGACACTCATATAATAGTCCTTAAGAGTTCTAACCATCTCATTTGCAAGAGATTTATCTCTTTTTGAGTGAGCATATATTAGAGACTTTCTATGTTCGATGAACAAATCCACATGCACCCTACATAGATAATGCCTCCATATTTTGATAGAAAACACTACGCCCGCTAATTCAAGATCATGAGTTTGATAGTTCTTCTCATGAACCTTTATTTGTATAGAGGCGTATTCTATAACCTTAACATGTTGAATAATGACATGATCCAAACCTAGTGGAGAAGCGTCATAATAAATTACAAACCCTTTTGTTCCCTCTGGAAAAGCTAATACCAGAACGGAGGTAAGCTTGTCTTTCAACAATTGAAATTTATTCTCACATCTGTCTCACTATTCAAATTTAGCCTTCTTATGAATGAAGGCCATTAATGGAAATGTGATGGAGGAAAATCCCTCAATAACCTCCTTAATACCCGACAAAACTCAATAAGCTTCGAATGTCGGTAGGGATTAAAGGTCTAGGCAAACTTTTGACCTCTTCCATTTTTCTCAGATCTACTTTTACTCCCTCACTAGAGACAATGTGACGAATAAAACCAACCTATCTCAACCAAAACTCTCACTCACTATATTTGGCAAAGAGTTAGGTATCCTTGAGTACTTAAAAAACTATCCTTAGATGGTTAAAATGGTCAGCCTCACTGTTAGATTATATCAACAGGTAATCAATAAAGACAATCACAAAAAAATAAAGATAGTTTCTAACAACTCGATTTACAAGGTCCATGAAATCCACCAGGGCATTTATTATTCCAAAAGGCATGACTCGGAATTCAAATTACCACACCTAGTTTTGAAAGCCATTTTAGGAATGTCAAATTCTTTTATCTGTTAGTTGGTGATATCACAGCACAAATAGATTTTCGAAAAGTAACTCGCACCTTGGAGTTAATCTATCAAATATAAACCCTAAATTGAGGATATTGATTCTTTATAGTGACATTGTTTAGTTGTCGGTAGTCAAAACACATTCTTAGAGATCTATATTTCTTTTTCACAAACATTATCGGGGCACCCGAGGAGATATGCTCGATTGAGTAATGCCCCTATATAGTAAATCTTTGGGTTGAGTATTTAATTCCTTTGTCTCAGCCAAGGCCATTAGGAAAGGAGCGATTGAGATGGTTTTTGTATACGGTAATAAATCAATGCCAAAATTCATTTCCCGCTCGGGATGAATTTCAGGTAAGTCATAGGGGAGGACTTCCGTAAAATCCCTCACTACATGGACCAACTCTAATAGAGGAGTCCCGACACAAGATCGTTGACTATCATAATATGATAGCGACATCCCTAAGAGATTAACTTAGAAACTTCATGAAATGTTGACTTTTTGAAGAAAGGTTTCCCTCTTCCACTCTTAAACAATTTCATTTGGAAATTGAAACTTTACTACCCGGGTTCTACATTTGGAGGAAGCAAAATAAGAATGTAGACAATCCATCCTTTTAATGATATAAAAGTCCAGCATATTGAGTTCTACCAAGTCCACCAATGTGACTTAATTAGGAAATGAAATGGGACAACCCCTATTATCTCTTTTACAAGTACGGAATCACCCACCGAGATATAAACCAAAAAAGGTTCATGGAAGACATCGCAAAGAATATCAAATCTCATAGCCGCTAAAGGAGTTATAAAAGACAAGGTGGCACCAGGGTCAAACAATGCATAAAAACCATTAGAAAATACTTGTAACATACCGGTAACAACATCCGGAGAAATCTCTTGATCAGCCGGGATCGAAGGGCATAGAAATGATTCTTTCTGGGAGCATCGAAGTATGGATCATTAGTAGGAGTTTGGAGCATTAGTGGGAGTTTGAGTACCTTCTCTTCCTTTGGGCGCACAGAATGGGCAACACTTGTTTTGGTTGCCACTCTTCCCACATCAATTGAAAATGCCCATACCGGTAAGACACTTCCCTTCATGTTTTTTTCCACACTTGGCACAATTTGTTCTTTCAACAAAATGATTACTCTTATTTCCTCCTTGAGGCTTAGGAGTATTTATCCTACCTTTATTTGGATTTGGATTATAGGATGGACTTAGATTAGAAGACCCCTTTCTCAACCTTCGTTTGACTTGTACCTCAATCCTAGCCTTTGAGAAATTTCCTTCATCGGGCTTTGACGTTTTAAACTCCCTTGCTTAAGCTTTTCATTTATAATTTGATTGGCATGGTCCATAAGATAAGAAATGTCAATGCTTAAAATTAGCATAGATGACCTAAATTAATTCACCACAAGATCGGATACCCCTATAAAAAATTTATTCATCTTGGCCCTAGAGTCTGCCCCCATAGTAGGAGCATATTTTGATAGTTTAGTGAACTTGAGTCTATACTCCATCACACTCATATTCTCTTGAAGAAGATTGATGAATTCTTGCATATTTCTTTCCCTTAGTTCCAAGGGAAAGAACCTATCAGGGAAAGACGTTTTGAATGCCCCCATGTTGTCCGACCTCTCTTATCGGCCACTCATCTTTCTATTGTTCATGCAAAACTTGAGCCACATCTTTAAGGTGATAGGCGGCTAGTTCTTCCTTTTCCCTAGAAGTCAAACAAATGGAATCTATCACCTTGAATACTTCATCTATGAACCCTTACAGGTTTTCCTCTACCTTGGAGCTAAAGAATGTAGGGGGATTCATCCTTGTGGAATCCCTAATACTTGATGCAGTGGTGCTACCATGGGAGTTCACTACCCTAGCATCCCTAAAAACATGGGTTGCCAACTTTGAGTAAAACTGTGGATCGCATCCCTTATCTCAATATTAGACGTAGCCCTTCTTCAATTGAAACATGAGTGTTTTAAGAAACTTGAGGGGGAACAGTCTCATTCACATTCTACTCTTTTTCCCTCCTAGCATTATTTCTTCTTGTATTCATTTCCTATAGACACAAGCAAAGAATAAGAAGAAAATAATTAGATAGAGTTGGGACACCAAGCAGGATCATTGAGTAATGACGAAAGGAAGGTTCCTATTCATCTCATAGATTTCTATTCATATAGGTGGAACTCTTCACATTACGAATGAAGAAAGATTCTCCTGAAAAGCTTGACTTTCAAGCGGAGAATAACGAGTCTCACCTACTTTTTGGGCCAGCTTCGTGATTTTATGCTTGGAAAATGCTCTTGTATTACTGGGCACTCTAATAGACGAGGTGTGTGTGACATAAACCCTAATATAATGCAAAACCTTATGCTCTCATACCAAATTTGTAACGACCGGAGAGTACCCCCTAGATGTTACCGGCATACTCGACCTCAAAGAGGTACTATACAAGCCCTAAGCATAATCGTTACTGCAGATTGAACTTGTAATAATGCGGAATTTAAAAATTTTCAAAATAGAGGTTCAAACTTCCTTTCATAAACAAAAATACTAAGAATCTAATACCATTGTAACACATACACCATCTGTCAATAAGAGTTCAACAAAAAGTCTTCAAATAGGGTCTTTATCAGTTTTAGGCACAATATTCTTTTATAACAAAAGTACATAAGGAAAATTACTAATTCTATTACATAAATAGAAATATCATAAAGTGTCATCAAGTGCATTATTACATGGATATTTGAGGACCTACCAAAAGTCTTGGAGATAAGAAGTCCAAGATTTCTTCAAAGATCTAGGAACGAACCGATCAAGCGCAACCTATACTAATAATATAAAATGGAGAAAAAGGGTTAGTACAATTAAAAAACTAATTATAAAGAAATGCATAAAATCTTTTGAATATGAGAAAGGGACATTTATATGATATGAATGCATTTATGAAGATTTGGAAAGCTTTTCACATCATCAACACAACAATTAAGGAAAATACACCAACCATGTCTAACTACAATGAAGTTATAACCTTGGCACAGCCTAAGAATCACTTGTGCAATGTAAAGTTAGAATCCCATAATACAAACTCTACTAGTGTTCCTCAGAACCAACCTCAGCCACACACATTACTTTTCCATTTTATCACATGTCATGATCATGAGTGAAAGACATGCATCATGAACTACATTTGAATATATGAATATTGCTTACTATAACCATTAACCATTTAATATTCACGTTATCATTTTCAATTCTAACTACTAAGAACCGCTCACAACAAATTCCTAAATCTGCTAGTTTAATGTACAAGTGAAGTCCCATACCCGCACTTCTACTTAGTAAATTCATTGGGATGTCATAGACTAGTTCATACTCGCACTTCTACTTAGTAAATTCATTAGGATGTCATAGACTAGTTCATACTTATTTCATTACTTCATTATTTAGGAAAGATCAACCGTAACAGACATACACCATGAGATCTTACATGGAATTCGGTGTCATAAAGCCCAACACCAAAAAAGGGTGTTCTACTTGCTAAGGTAGAACCTACATACTAACTATGGGGACACATAGTTAAGGGATATGGAGATTGATTCTAGGGACTCTACTGATTGAATTAATGGGGGAGTCCTCATATCATGAGTATCACTAGGATGGCCAAACCTCTTATATTAACGGAAGGATCTTTTCCTCATTGGCCATATCCTCTCAATGCTTAGTATACTTTCCCAACTTACTACATTAAGTTCTTTTAATTGTATCTACATGTGCGAAGATTAATCCATCTTCATTCAAAAATATCAACATAAAGATCTTAAGATTCATTTCATGAGAACTATACTTTCAATAAACTAGAGAGATTAGATTCATCCCATAAAATTCATGAAACATAATAGGTAGGTTTCAAGGTAGTGGAAACAACCTCATAATACCTTTGTTTAATCCTTTCATAAGTGATTTACCTTGCAAGCTTTTTTAAAGTTCATATACTAAATTCTCGAACATATATATAAAAATATTTTGTAACACTCCATAAAATTCCATGACTTAAACTAGAGCATAGCCTATTTAATAACATTTAAAATGATGTTTACATACCTATATTAGTGTAATAAGTTTATTTAGAAAAGGTTACAACCAAAATGACAGATAAATACCTTGATGACCGGAAACTAGCTAATTCAAACTAGTTGATGTCCCTATGTTTGGTGAAGGTTAGGAAGTGTCAAATGAAGTCCAAAACTTGTGAAGAGGCCTTGGATACACAGTATGTAGTACAAAGGGTCCAAATGTCTGGTTGAGACAGCAAAAGGATCACCCGGAGGGTCCTCTGGGAGGACACCAACATGGGTAGGCAGGCTGCAAAACAAGCCTTAACATGGTTGAGGCTTGAGGTGTGCGATGCAGAGCCTACACACAGGCTACTGCCTCAAGAATTGAGGGGCAGCCTCGCGACGCGGGGCTGACATGCACCTCACTGCCTCACGCGGGGCTGACATGCACTTCACTCTTGTGATTCCTTACCCCAACAGGTCCTTTCAAACATGGTTTTCAAGAAATTCAAACTCCTAGGGTTTTTACTCTACAAAAGGAGTTTTCTTCCTAACTGTAGATTTATGACTATCGATGAAAAATAATGGTTTTATATGGTTGATTTCACACGAATTCTTGAGTATTTGATTAATAAAGTTTGAATCTCATGTGATGCATGATTTCTCTCTAAATATATTTTTTATTGGGTTGTACTTACTAAATGATTACATGTAAACATTTGGATTGGAACTAAAACTTCAATGAACTCTTTAATGAACCCATCCCTTATCCTATCTTATGAATTTATCTTTTATATGAAATGAAAAGTCGGTATTGACTATTGCTATTGATTATTTCACTGTGTTATCATTATGAATATTGAAAAATTGAATGTAAATTCTTGAATAAGGTAATTGGAAGCAAGAGGTAAGTCTTTTAAAGTTGTGATTACTCAATGATGTTTATGTTAGCCTATGAATTATGATAATTTGCTAATGAAGTATGAATTATTTTGCTATGAATATACGTTGGGATATGAATATGCTAAATGTGACATCATGATAACAATACGAAAATGCAAGTTTATGATATCCTCTTGTATGCTTTACACAAGGTAATTATGTTATGTTAATCTCACATACAAAGGCTTATGATGAATGAAATTCTAATCTAATCCTAAATAACTCATGATCATGTTATACAAGGAGTTAATCTCCCATGACCTATGCTAAGTTTATGATAAAAGACAACTTAAAGGTTATTCAAGAAAGGGACTTAAGCTTAGCACCGATGGACTAGATATGAGAGATTTCTCTTCCCTAGTAGGAATGTATGTCACAATAACTTTCATGAGATAGAGGCTTCGATGTAATTTGGAACTATGGGTATCTAATGCATATCCTAGTTCTTGTACTATCTTTCCATGATTGGATACTAGCTAGTAGATCCACCTAGAAAGCTATGTCATGTTTGGTTCTATTTTAGCCGGTAGACCACCTTCTTTAAGTGTGGGGTTTTATGAAACGGGATTCCATGTTTGGAACACATGGTGTATGTCAACTAAGGCGTATGTTCCCTCATGTAAAATGAAAGACAAGTAAATAGACGTTGACTAGGATGACTTGAAAAGTGTACTTAGTATAGGTAGGGGTATGGGAATCTACCTAAGTATTGCATAAGTTGGCTCTAAGGAAAATACAAGGAGATTGTTCTCATGCAATATGATAATATGAACTATATGATGCTTATGATACATGTTGTTACTCTTATATGAAGTTGGTTATGTTAATGAACATGTTATTGGTCTATATTTCTTTATGATGTGATGGCTACTTATGTTACAAGTTATATGAAACAAAGCTTCAATTATGGTCTCCTATCTTATCTACTTCGTTGTGTGGGACTATGGGGCTTTACATGAACATTGCACTTATAGGTTGGGGATGGGATAATTGGTAAGTGTTTTTATTGTTGTGTTTATGTGATATCTTGAATATTAATTGTTAACATGAATCTATGATAATATGTATTTGACTATGATCATGCTTTATGATGGAATCCTTAACTTGTAACAGTTCTATGGTATGTGCATTGAAGACATTCATACAACTTAGCATGCTTTCCAAAGAAATGATAAATTATACTTTTTTCATGCATCTACTTAAATGTTATGTGCATATACCCATACTTAGTACATGTGGCGTACTAAACCCATTACTTTATATTACTATAAATGTAGGGTCCGACTGCTAAAGATTAAGAAGGTCAATTTAAGAAGCTTAGAACTCTTTTTCCAAGTGTTGGTAGGTACTCATGTTCGGGGATGCTATCTTTTCATACTCTAGCTTATAAAGACTTATATAGTTTTAAGAATATTCTTTTCCCATTTATGTTCTTTTGATTCTTTTGTATTAAGGCCTATATAGTTGTAAAACCTCGAAAATTACATAGGTGAAACTAGAACCTAACATGGTTTTAATGAGGGTATAAGGTCCTAAAATGGTCTATACTGTGGTATTGAGCCAGCATGTAGAGGTTTAGATTATTTGGAAGTGAAATGTCAAGGGACGACTAAGACGTTCAATGACTAAGTCACCTATGTGCCTCATGTGTGGTTATGTTCCTACATGTGTGTTTCATGATTTAATGAGGTCCTTATATGAATAATAATAGTTTTTATTAGTCAGTGTAAAGTTTCATGAAGTTTGGAGGTCAAGCGTCCAAGAACGTCCATGACGTTCGAAAGGTTTTCCTTGAAATGACCTTGTGTGTCTTGACATGGGTCATCGAGCTTTACGTGTTTGTTTTGGATGAAATTGATGTGGGAGGTACTAAACTCTTACACAAACATATTATGGGTAAAAATGTCTGGGTGAAAGTCCCCAATGACCAACCAAGGGTCCTTGAAGACGGACCCATGTTAGTGGCCAAAACTGCCCAAGTCAGTCCCACCTACGGATGGCTACGACGACCAATGGCCTGGTCGACGCCCCTTAGGTGCTGACGTCAATGGGTACTTAGCATATGCATATTAAGCTTCCATTTACAAGGCTAAATCCCAAATGACGTTGACCAGCATGGGCCGTCGATTGGACGACGCCCAGTAGGTGTTGTCCGTCGATCGGGTCTGCATTACCTGCATAATGTCTAGGGGTGAAGTTGTAAATTTATCCCACATCAAAATAATACTTTGGGAGGTTATTTATGGGTACTTGGGTATTTTAAACATGTTTATAAGTCATTAACACTTAGAAGAATTCATTCTCCAAAATCAAAACCCAACATCCCTTAGAAATTCGCTAGATCTCTAATGAAGCCAAAACTCAAGGAAGAGCTTGGATTGGACGAAGACTAGAGTACAATGTATCTCTACTTGAGAATGAGACTAGAGTACATAAAAGACCTTTATAATCCTTAAGCATGTGCCTACATGGGATATGTCCTAGTTCTACCCATGGAAAGTAGAACACCCTCATCGGAGTATGTTAAAACTACGGATTCCATGTTTAGCTATCATGGTCTATGTCGCTTATTACCTATTCTCATCATATTGGGTACCTACTAGTATTAGAGAAGTTCTAGGGAGTTTAGGTCGTGGTATGGAATGCTATCTAGACATCGCCACAATAGGCTTTGAAGATGTTAGTGAGAGTCCCTATGTCTTGTCCATGACCATTACTTGAATGTCCTTACGTAATAAATGAGTCTTAAATAAACTAAGGAATGTAATGACTTAAGTTAACATTTGTCTAGTTAAGGTGTGAAGGGGGCATAGGAATGGTCATTTTTTATATTACCTAGATAAATCTTAAGAATGAATCGTATTAGGGAAGTGGGTTGATTATGTAGACATGATCTAAGACTTAGGTAGTCTTAAGGATTACATAGGTAATCTTGAAGAGGTCAATCATGGATGTTATCGTCTTGATTTATTTAAGTAAATCTTTTGATAAAAATTGGAGGGGAGAATGTCATATTATATGTGTGTTGTTGTATTAAGTGAGAATGATCTTATCCTAGGTAATCTATAGGATCTATTAAGTGTGTGCGATAAGGATTGGATGGGCGGTAACAACTCACTCAAGTGAGACTTAGAATCACCTTTGGTAGGAGAAATCTCATGTTCTTCTGCTTGTGGGTTGTAAGGGCGTGTATATCATTATATGTGGTCTTAAGGATCATTTAGGTGTGGCTAGAGAGGGTGTAGGGGCGGTCTCTCTTTGTCTTTTTTAAGTGAGTCTTAAGATAGCTTTTAGTGAGAGGATTACATCCTATAAGGTGTTTAATGTGAAGCTTAGAAACTTCACTATACAGTGAAGTAACTTTACAGTAACACGTAATAGTGATATACTTCACTGTAGGTTTCCTAAAAAAGTTGGAAAATGTTTAAGTTATTTCTTATGTGTTCCTAAAGTGCTAAATGTTGTTATTATGATTATATTATGATATTTAAATCAAAAGATGCATATTTCTAATAAATGTCCATTTTCATGATTTTTATGCATTATGCCATACTTAGTACATATGGTTGTACTAATTCCATTCTTTTATCTATCTCTAAAGTGATTCATAGGTGAAGGCACTTTTAGATAGCTAAGCTTGGATTAGAAGGTCGTTCAAGCAAGTTGAAGTATTTCCTCATATGACTCGAGGGCATAGATTTCTTGTTATTCTCTTTGATGTATTTTAACAAACTTAGTAGTACTATATTTCTATTGTGTATGGGCCGTGTCCCAAAGTACTCTTTTTTCGAGGATTCGATGAAATGAGACTTAGTACTTTCTATGGATATTATATGAAAGATATTTTAAAGATTTATAGAATGTTTATGAGAATTTTTAATTCCGCACTACTTTTCATATGTTTATATGTGATGAATATACAGAATGACTTTTCCAAGACCTCTGAGAAGTCAAGTACGCCGGTTGCACTCCGTGAGTGCCATATCTTCAAGGGTGTGGTCTTGGGATGTGACAATGACATATTGACTATTTATTGTCAAAGTCCAGATTTGTACTCTTTATATGGTTTTATACACGTGAGACAAGTTTTTAGAATATCTTATGTTATTATGAATGTTAAGTATGAAGTCTATGTGTACTTCACATAGTAGTAAAGGTTATTAATTTTCTACAATTTTAACTATTGACATGTTATGACGAATGCTAAAGGCTTGTCTGAGTCCTCTAAGAGGACACCGCCGTCGATCGCACCTGGTGTGTACTCTCCTGATGTGACTATCTTGGTATCAGAGCATGATGTTAAATGTCCTTAGAATTTATGTCTCACTAAAACACATTAAGTATCTTGTTCATGGTTATGAAGCGCGCCACTATTACGAATGAAAATCTATGTGATGACTAGGAAACTTCTCTTTTCTTGACAATCCTATGTTGTGCCTTAATAGTTTTGACACTATGTATCTTTTAGCATATAATCCCTTTCTTGTGTTTTAGGCCATGAACACAAGAAGGATAGCTGCAAGGTGAGTAGGAGATGAGATTGTGAATGCGGGAGCTACTCCCCAAGGCAATCTAAATGCTCCTCAAGTGTAAGCTGCTGCAAACATACAAGTTTCGATCAATCCTCCAAGAAATGACAGATGGTAAGGTGAGGGCAAGCATGTTTCAAATGTACCTAGCCCTCACCACCCAAGCTCAGGACATTACGGCACAAGCTAATAGGGATGTTATTCCTCTAGAGAACCAACATGCTAGCACTATGGCTAGCTGTTTAAGGGGTTTTCGAGGATGAATCCTCCTATGTTTATCGGATCTAAGGTTGATGAAGACCAACAAGACTTCCTTGATGGGGTTTATAAGATTTTGTTTTGTTATGGGGGTGAGTACTACTAAGAAGGCTGAGCTTGTTGCCTATCAACTCAAGTACGTGGCTCAAATATGATACAATAAGTGGAAGGATAGTAGGGCTTTAGGAAGTGGTCCCGTGACTTGGGAGATCTTCAAAAAGGCATTTATTGACAGATTATTCCCAAGGGAGCAAAGGAGAGCTAATGTATAGGTGTTTATCAACCTTCGTCAAGGAGGTATGAGTGTCAAGGAGGTATGAGTGTCAAGGAATACTCCTCAAAATTCAGTAAGTTGTCCAAATATACTTCCTATTTGGTTTCGGATGATAGGGATGAGATGCGTCATTTTGTAACGGGCGTGTCCAAAGAGCTTGAAGAAGAATGTCGTGCAGCCATGCTTCATAACAATATGGATCTTTCTAGGTAGATGGTTCATGCTCAACAGGTTGAGGATAGTCGTCTAAGGAAGAAGTACAGAGAAGCTAAGAAGGCAAGGTCTTTTGAAAGTAGTTCCTCGAAAAACAGGCTTGATCTTCAAGACAAGACTAAGTTAAAGAAGAGGCTTTCAAATCATTTTCCTTCTAATTTCTCCAAGAATCACAATTATAGAGGTTCTAATCCAAAACCTCAAAAGTGGAGAAATATTGATCTACCAAAAGAGAGACCAACTTGCGGTAAGTGTGGTAGGAAGCATGAGGGTGAATGTCTTGTTGGACTAATAGTTGCTATGGTTGTGGCAAGGTTGACAATATGGTGAAACACTTTCCTAATGTGATAAGCCAAGGCAAGGGGAATGACAAAGCTCAACCAAGCGGTCTTAGTTCTGAAGCTCTGAAAAGGAACCGTTTCTATGCACTCAAGGTTAGGGGTGAACAAGAGAATCTCCCCACATTATGACGGGTATGTTACAAGTTTTCTCTGTTAATGTTTATGCATTGCTTGAACCAGGTGCTACTCTTTCTATTGTTACACCTTTGGTAGCTAGGAAGTTTGATATACTTCCCGATGTTTTAATTAAACCCTTTTTGGTTTGTAACCCAATGTGTGACTCAGTGGTTGCAAAAAGAGTATAAAGGAAATGTCTTGTAATGCTTCCCAATAGGGTTGCTCTTGTTGATTTGGTAGAAATTGACATGTTTCATTTTGATATCATCTTGGGTACGGATTGGCTTCATGCATGTTTTGCTTCCATAGATTGTAGAAGAAGTATTATAAAGTTTCAATTCCTAGATGAACCCATTCATTTCTTGCTTGAAAGTTTGTAAGATGATAGACAAGGGTTGTATATACCATGTTGTGAGGGTTAAGTACCTAGAATGTGAAACTCCTATTTAGTCAGTCCCAGTAGTGGGGGAACTCCCTAATGATTTTCCTAATGACCTTCCAGAAGTTCCTCCCGAACGGGAAATTGACTTTAACATTTATTTATTACCGGATACGAATCCCATTTCTAATTCCTCCATATAGGATGTCTCCCGCTAAATTGAAAGAGTTGAAGATCCAACTCAAAGAATTACGAGATAAGGGCTTCATTCAACATAGTATTTCTCCATGGTCTCAAGTCTTGTTTATTAAGAAGAAGGATGGGTCCCTTAGAATGTGCATTGATTATCTCTTAGTTAATAAGGTCACCATAAAGAACAACTATCCTCTCCCTCGGATTTATGATCTATTTTATCAACTTTAAGGTTTTAGCTACTTTTCCAAGATTCACATAAGGTCGGGATATGACCAACTTAGGGTGAGAGGTGAAGATGTTCTCAAAACAGCTTTCCAAACTAGATATACTCACTATGAATTTCTAGTTATGCCCTTTGGGTTTAAAAAAACACCATCAACATTTATGGAACTAATAAATAGAGTTTTCTGAGATTACCTAGACTCGTTTGATATATTCCAAGAATGAAAATGAACATGAAAGTCAGTTGAGGTTTGCCTTGTAAGTCCTCAAAGAACACCAGCTCTATAACAAATTTAGTAAGTGTGAATTTTGGTTGAGGTCAGTTGATTTTCTTGGCCGTTTTATCTCCGGTGACGGTGTAGAGGTTGATTCGAAGAAGATGGATGAGGTCAGAAATTGCCCTAGACCTTTGACTCCCACAGACATAAGAAGTTTTTTAGGTCTAGCCGGGTATTATAGAAGGTTTGTTGATAAATTTTCGTCCATTGCTTCTCCTTTGAAAACTTTCACCCAAAAGAAGGTGAAGTTTGAGTGGTCGGAAGCTTGTGAAAAAGGTTCTCAAGAATTAAAAGTTAAGCTTACCTCCGCTCAGGCGTTGACCTTACCGAAGGGCAATGAAGGCTTTGTAGTGTATTGTAATGCTACCCGAGTGGGCTTTGGATATGTCCTCATGCAACATGGCAAAGTTATAGCTTATGCTTCTAGGAAACTCAAAGTTCATGAGAAGAACTATCAAAGTCATGATCTCAAGTTATTTGCTGTAATTTTAGCTTTGAAAATATGGAGACGTTACTTTTATGTTCTGCATGTTGATGTGTTTACAGACAATAAAAGTCTTCAATATGTGTTTACACAAAAGAAGTTAAATATCCGACAAATACGATGGATAGAAATATTGAAGGATTATGACATGATTGTCCTTTACCACCCTTGCAAGGCCAATGTGGTTGCGGATGCTTTGACTCTTATGACTATGGTTAATGTGTCTGTCTGATGTGGAAGAAGAGAAGAAAGAACCTCTCAAAGATGTTCATAGGTTTGATCGATTAGGTGTGTTATTAGAAGATTCTCCAAATGGTGGTTTCATGGTCGATCATAACTCCGACTCATCATAAGTGGTGGAGGTGAAAGCTAAGAAGCATCCTGATCCACTATTGATGGTGTTGAAGGAATCGGTACTTGGTAAGCTCAATGAATCATTTTCTCAAGGGGGGATGGTATTCTTAGGTACCTAGGGAGATTATGTGTACCCGATATTAAGGATTTGAGAAATCGAATCTTGAAGAAGCCCATGGTTCTCGCTTTTCTATATATCGTGGTGACACCAAAATGTATCATAACCTTATAGAGATCGATTGATGGGATGGTTCAAAAAGGAACATAGCAGAGTTTGTTGCCAAGTGTCCAAATTGCCAACATGTTAAAGCTGAACATCTTATACAGGGTGGTTTAACCCAAATCATGGATGTTCCTACTTGGAAGTGGGAAATCATCAATATTGACTTCGTTGTTGGGTTGCCTCAAACCTAGATGCAAAACGATTCAATATGGGTCATTATGGAAAGGTTGACCAAATCTACCCACTTTATTCCTGTTAAGTCTACTTAAACAACTGAAGATTATGCAAGGATCTACATTAATGAGATTGCGAGTCTTTATGGATTCTTTTGTCCATCATTTCGGATAGAGGCGCCCATTTAACTTCTCGTTTTTGAATGGCTTTTAAAAATGGTTTAGGTACTCATATGAATCTTAGCACCGCATTTCATCCTCAGACGGATGGTCAAACGGAAAGTACAATTCAGACCCTTGAAGACATGTTAAGAGCCTGTGTTATTGACTTCAAAGGAATTTGGGATGATCATCAACCTTTGATTAGGTTCTCTTACAACAATAGCTATCATTCGAGCATCTCCATGGAGCCTTTTGAAGCTCTAAATGGTAGAAGGTGTAGATCTACGATTGGATGTTTTGAGGCTGGTGAGTCCTCACTCTTTGGTCCATATATTATCTATGAGGCAATAGATAAAGTTCTAATCATAAGAGATATATTGAAGGAAACCTATAGTCGGCAAAAGTCTTATGGCGACAATAGGAGAAGACACCTTGAGTTTGAAATAGGTGAGCATGTCTACTTGAAGATTACACCTATGAAAGGGGTGATGAGGTTTGGTAAGAAGGAGAAATTAAGTCCCCGGTATGTTGGACCTTATGAGGTTTTACAACGAATTGGGAAGCTTACCTATGATATGAAACTACCTAGTGAACTAGATTCAGCTCCTCCGGTTTTTCATGTTTCTATTGTTAAGAAATGCAAAAGAGACGTGGTATCCGTTCTGCCTATTGAAGGTTTAGGGGTGGATGAGAACCTCTCTTATGAAGAGTTTCCGGTTGAGATCCTACATCACCAAATCAAGAATTTTAGAAATAAGGAGGTTGCCTATATAAAAATTCTTATAGAGGAACCATGTTGTCGAATGCGCAACATGGGAGGTTGAAGCCGACATGAAGTCCCTCAACCCTAATATTTTTACTCCATGAGGTAAGACATTCCTCTTAGAAAATAAATTAATGAATAATCATCAAATTGACTTGTTTTCTATATAGGTTCATGTTATGGTAAAAGTCCTACCAATTTGTGTTAAGAGAAAGCTTTCGTACTCTATTCTTGCAGTTATATGAAATATGTATGCATGTGTTTTCTTGAGATTTTGTTGTCTTGTTTCTGTCTTGACAAAAATGGTAGCATGGTAAATCTTCTGTCTTTTGAGCTCATATAGATGTTGAGAAGAAAATTTCTCACTATGTGTTATGAAATGTTAAGCTCTCTTATGTGTGCATCATGAATTGAATGCTATATGTAATATTATGTTGTGTATTGAAAGAAGTTGGGAAGTACTGCTATGAGCTATGACTCATTATGATTTTATGTTGTTGTTGGTTGGGATGCTAGTATTGAGTCTATTACTACCTCCAAATATTTTAGTGTCATTCTCGGACAAATGTTCCTTGAGAGAGTGGGGGATAATGTAACACTCTTAAAATTCCACGACTTAGACTAGAGCCTAACCGATTTAATAATGTTTAAACTGGTGTTTCCAGATATTTATTATTGTAATAAGTTCATTCTGAAAAGATTAGAGCCAAAATGACAAAGAAAGACCTTGACGTTTAGAAACTAGCTAACTCGAACTAGTTGACGTCCCAATGTTTGGTGAAGGTTTCAAAGTGTCAAATGAAGTCCAAACCTTGCAAATAGACCTTGGAGAGGTATTATGTAGTAAAAAGGGTCCAAACTACCGGTAAATACACCCAAAGGGTCCTTGGGGAGGACCCCAACATGAGTAGGAGGCAGCCAAAGCAGCCTGCACAAACAAGATTTGGGCATGAGGTATGCCACGCACAATCTACACGCAGGCTACTGCCTGAAGAATTGAGCGGCAGCCTCGCAACGCGAGGTTGACACTCACTTCACTGCCTCAACCAAAAAATTCAGAAAAATAATGGGAATTGGCCCTGCGACGCGCAACCACTTCTCAGAATCGTTAAAGTCATATTTTTGGTAATTTAACTTCATAAAAAGAACCATTTAAGTGAAGAGTCTTTTGGGTATTTTATATTAAGACTATATATGAAACTAGGTAAGTGTTAGACGACTTTTTACACGTTCAAATCATATTCAAACGCAATTATCTATCTCTATCAAGAAACGTTCTCTTTTCCAAACTCCATTGAAGGACAAGAAGAGCTGAAGGAAGAAAACGAAGGCTTTGAGGCTTCCAATAAAATATTGTGAATTATTTGTCTATAAGGTATGGATTTTAACTCTTAGGATTCCTTACCCCAAAAGATCCTTTGAAAGATAGTTTTCAAGAAGTTTAAACTTCTAGAGTTTTTACTTTATAAAACAGGTTTTCATCCTAATTCTAGATTTATGACTATCAATGAAAACTAATTATTTTCTATGATTGATTTAAAATGATGGTTGAGTATTTGATGAATAATGTTTGAATCTCGTGTGATGCTTGATCTCTCTCTAAACAATGATTTTAAGTAGGTTGTACTTACTACTTAATTACATGTAAATTTTGTGATTGGAACTAAAACTTGAATGAAGTCTTTAATGACCCGTTCCCTTATCCTACCTTATGAATTGATCATTTATATGAATTGAAGAGTTGATTTTGACAATGCTATTTGAGTATTTCTCTATGTTGTTGTTATGATTATCAAAAAATTTAATGCAAGTTCTTGAATAAGGTACTTGGAAGCAAGAAGTAAGTATTCTAAAGTTGTGATTACTCCATGATATTTATGTTACTCTATCAATAATGATAATATGCTAATGAAGTATGCATGATGTTTCCATGAATATATGTTGGCTTATGAACATGCTATATGTGAGATCACGATAACAATACGAAAATAGAAGTTTATGATATCCTCTTGTATGCTTTACACAAGGTGATTATGTTATGTTAATCTCACATACGAAAGGTTATGATGAAAGGAAATTCTCATGTAATCCTACAGATCTCATGATCATGTTTATACAAGGAGTTATTCTCTTATGACCTCTGATAAGTTTATGACAAATGACAACTTAAAGATTATTCAAGAAAGGGACTTAAGCATAGCACAAATGACTAGATATGAGAGGTGTCCCTTACCTAGTTGGAAGTTAGGTCACAATAACTCTCATGAGATAGAGTCTGACATGTAATGTGGAACTACGGGATCTTATACACCTCGTAGTTTTGAACTATGTTTCCATCATAGGATACAAGCTAGTGGATCCACTTAGAAAGATATGTCATGTTTTATTCTACTTTTACCGGTGGTGTGTGAATTATGACATCGGATTTCATGTTTAGCTCATATGGTCTATGTCGGTTAAGTAGTATGTTCCCTCATGTAAAATAATTGCAAGTAAATGGACGTTGACTAGGGTGACTTGAAGAGTCTACTTAGTATAGGTAGGGTATGAGACTCTACCTAGACATTGCACAAGTTGACTCTAAGGGAAGTCCTCGGAGATTTGTTCTTCTGTATTATAATAATATGGAAGATATGATGCTTATAATACATGTTTTACTCTTATATAAAGTTTGTTGTGTTAATGAACATGTTATTGTTATATATTGCTTTATGAGGTGATGACTACTTATGATACAACTTTATTAAGCAAATCTTTACTAATGGTATCCTATATTATCTACTTGGTTGTGCGGGGTTATGGGGCTTCGCATGACCATTGCACTTACCGGTTGGGGATGCGATTATTGGAAATTGTTTTGTATGTTATGTTTATGTGATCTTTTGAGTATGAATTGTTAACATGACTCTATGATAATATGTCTTTGATTATTGATCATGCTTTATGTTGATGGAATCCTTAACTTGTATATGTTCTATGTTATGTACATTGAAGACATACATATGACTTTGCATGCTTTTTGAAGAAATGATAAATGATCCTTTTTCATGGATGCACTTAAATGTTATGTGCATATACTCATACATAGTACATGTGGCATACTAACCCCATTACATTATATTACTATAAATGTAGGGTTCGGCCATTGAATATTAAGAAGGTCAATTGAAGAAGTTTGGAACTCTTTCTCCAAGTGTCCTCATGTTCGGGGATGCTATCTTTTCATACTATAAATTATGAAGACTTTATTAGTTTTAAGAATATTCTATTTATATTTATGTTCTTTTGATTCTTTTTTATTAAGGCCTATATGACATATTGACTATTTATTGGCTAAGTATAGATTCGTATTCTTTAGATTGTTTTAGTCATGTGAGACAAGTTTTTAGAATATCGTATGCAAATATGCATGTTAAATATGGAGTCTAAGTATAGTTAACATAATAGTAAAGTTTTTAAATTTCCGCAATTTTAAGTGATGACATGTTATGAAGAATGCTAAGGGCTTGTCTGAGTCCTCTGAGAGGATGACGAAGTCAGTCGCATCTGGGGTGTACTCTTCGGATATGACAGATTTACCCTCTTTTTAAGGGTAAGAATCAATTATCATAATCACCTCTATGTACATCATAATAGACATAAAACAAGATTATGAATTACAATACATCATATTCATATCTACCTAATTCATGCAATAACATTCATGAAATTTCGTCATAGTGTGCAGATGGGTTCTTGGAAGATTTTCCACAATTCAAAAAATCAATTAATCCCAATATATTCATAACATAAGGCACATAACATAAATAAAATGCCTTTAGAGTGAACCCACGGATAGATCACGAACCCTAGTTTTTAGTCACCATAACAAATTCGAAAATAAGAGTTGGAAGGGCTTCATGGAGAAACTAATCAATGAACCAACATCCCCATACCTTATTTGGTGATGTTCCACTAATTTGAATTGAAAAGGGATGGATCTTCCTTGTTCTTCAATGGTAGGTTAGAGACAGAATTTGTGAGAGAGGGAAAGTGGGTTTTGATTTTTGATTTGGAAGTTATAAAATGTTTGCTAGGTTAATGACTTAAAGTACGTTAATATATCTAAAACAACCAAATTAAACCAACCGCACATTTATTTGGCCAAGGGTTGATTTTATTAATTCACCCTTGGCTTGGCAGTGAATTGCACCAGCTCGTAGGCACTAATGACACCCTCCAATTGACGACCCTTCATTCCATGAATAGACCATCATGGCAAGATGTGGTTTGATTCACATACTTCTCAAATGGATCCATGGATCCATAATTTTGAGTGTGTACTCATGACTCAAATAACGAAGCTTGAGTCAATCGATTGGACATTGTTTGCTCTTGTCGTTTTCATGCTGATTTAAAAACTTTTTGGGTAAATGTAAGGGTCCTCCTTAAGGTCCCTTAAGGTGGTACTTGGGGAGTCGTACCCGGACGTTTTGACCCTAAACATACTCTAATATTTACCTTAAGATTTTTCACAAATTTTGACCTTAATACGACTCTTCAAACCCCGTATGAAACCTTAAGTCTCACTAGTTAACTTTCACTAGTTTCCTGACGTCATGGTCACTCCTTGACATTTAGGCTTTAATATTTCCTAATCAATTTAGTTTTATTAGTTTATGTCTAGAATCATCATTATTTACTATGTGAGATTCTAGTCCAGGTCATGGAACTACCGGGGTGTTATATAATTAATTTATCTTAATATCCGTGCCTAATGTTGTCATTCTAGAGGTATTGAATAATATCTATGGTCCTTGAAAAGGTAACGAATGAGAATTATGCATGATTATGAGAGTTTTAAATGTGCAGAAGAACATTTTTAGAGTAAAGTTAATACAATTATGAACTAGTTGTTGTGTTGTTGGAAAATTATCCTCATATTCACATTTATGTAGGATTATGATATGATGTGAAATGTTCTCTCACAGTATGATGATTAGAGGTTGAAAGTCTATTCTCACCTATTGAATCTTTGATTTATAGTATGAATTAAGTTGTATTGAGTGTCACAATTCTACCATAAATATGAACTTACGTCAAAACTTAATAGATAATCTATGAGAATTAATTCTTAACACTTTGTGTATATGAATATGATATCGAAACATATATGATAGTTGAGTTTGGCTTTCCAAATGGGTTCCTTTTACCTTAGATGTTTTCGTGTTCCCAAAGTACGTATCCCATTAGATAGAAACCTTTTGACCTTAGTTGAGTCCACGATTCTTGCAACAATTTCCATTTCTAATAAACTATTTGCCCCTATAGGTCTTAAGCTAGTGGATCCACCTAAAATCTAACAAACCTTGGTATTACCTTATACAAGTAAGACAACCCTTTTCATTATGGGTAACACTAGATCACATGTTTAGCTCAGATACTCTAAGTCGATTAAGACTTATTCCCACTATGACAAAATATGAATACGAAGATGAACTATGAACAAGGGCTACTCAAGAAGATTTACATAGTATGGGTGGGATTAAGGTATATTATTGATCTTGGGAATATTTATATGCCCATAATGCTAATTATGTCCACATATATGCCTAGTTTGAATTCAAAAATTATGTGTTTGTAGTCGTATCGAGTAGCTAATATATATTGAGCTAAACTACATGATTAGTTGTGTAGGGAAGCTTATTGGGAAAAGCATGCACAAAAAGGGACGAAGGAAACAATTGGAAGATTCAAGTCCAAAGGAAGCAAGGAAGAAGCTAAATAAAATGCTCTAAGGCATTTGCGTATTGGTCCCACGTCGGAAAGAGGGATTAGAAAATAAGTCATGAGAACTGAAGTCTAGGTAGAATGCCTCTAGTCGCGCATGCATCTCGCAAAAGGCAATAAACCTTGGATGATAATTTGAAGATCATCGTATGTCGCACGCCTGAGGCCAAACATTGGTCGTTTAAAATTTTAACATAAATAGTTTTTTATTTTATTTATAAAATATTCTGTTTCTAATTTTGAACGGAGACTACTGGAGAACTGCGTTTTGGATTTTTAGGGTTAATTCTTTATCTTTTTTCCTTTTAATCTAATTGATGATTCAAAACTGTTGTAAGATTGTTTATTCGATTATGAGTAGCTAAATAGACTAGTTCTAGGGATGTAGGTACATGATAAATATAATGTCTTAAGTTTGATTGTGGGTTTATTATTGATTTTTACATGAACCTCTCTTATGTTCTTGTTTTTGTATTCCATGCTTGATCACCATAGGATAAATCTATTGTCCAACTTGAACTCGGGAGAGGAAAAAGAGGATAGACCGCGGGGCATAAGGAGCTAGTTGAACTCTAAATAACTAGGGTTGATTCATCGCTAGGATAGGGATATACCTAGAAACCTTACTTGGGTCACCATACAGGAAGATAACTTAATGCTTAGTACTTCATCGTTCTGTCCCCGATTAACGTTGTAGTTAGGGTGATAGGTTATGAAGGAGATTAGAGGTCGGGAGACCATAATCATATATCTAACACTGTGATTCGGTGATTCAATGGTTAATAATTACCCATTTTAATGACATTGATTGCATGATTCCTGATATAAGCTACAACCCTGGATCTTAGCTAAATCATTGTTCGAAACTCATGAAATTTAATTATATAAGTTACATTTTTTTTAAGTTAGAAGTAGACAACAAACAACTTTTGAAATCCGGAAATCAGGTTTGTGTTGAACTACATGTTAGAAGAATTGATAAGTTCTAGTCTAAGTCTCATTGGGTACGACACCCGGCTCTAAAAAAGTCGCACTCTATTTCTTGTACGATCGTGTGCACTTGAATATGTGGTTTGACTGCAAAAAAGTTTTGGTTCCGCTGTCGGGGACATAATATTAGGAAATATTTGATTTTCTAATTTCTGATGTAAAATGCAAGTGTTGACAACTTGTTCTTAGCATTTCATTATTGCAGGTTGTTTGAACGTTGTGCATTCAGAAGCCTGATGTGTGTGGGAGGTTTGAATTGAAGATGAGTATGGTGCAAATCTTGCACTCAAATGGGCAGTTTACTTATCTTTCACATGACAATTCTACTGTCCACATTTAGAATTTATTGGAGATCAATGATACTCAAACTTCGACTTGAGTTAATAAAAATTATGTAAGGCTCACTCAAATGATACTCAAACTTCGACTTGAGCGAATAAAAATTAAGTAAGGCTAACTCAATTCCCTTTATCTCTACATTGTGAAGACAAAAGATGCTTGAACCCAGAGCCTGCAAATTCAATCACCGCTTGGAACATTCTATCAAATAAGTTCCTCATTCGATTCTTTCCATACGGAAAATGGCTATGTTGAGGAGAGAAAGTTTAAGGAAGAAGGGTGGTGAAAATATGTACCAAGCTTGGGACAGGTTCAAATCTAATGAGGTGTTATTCCATACCTTAATTGAAGGTTTGGAGCCTAACACCAACATTTTGCTTGATTCAGCTGCACGTGGACAAGCCTTACAGAAGACCTATGTTGAACTGTACACTTTGATGAATCAGATTTTCAGGGAAATCTAGAGTGGAATGTAGGTTGATTGAAACTGGTGGTCCAGAGAACCGCAGGTGTGATAGATATAGATGCTATGACTGCTTTGACTACAAACATTTCTTCCATGCAAAATATGACGAGTACATATTTCAGCAACATGGCATTGAGACAACAACCCTCCCAAGTTAATGTAGTTCAACAACCACCATCTTTGTGTGAGATCTGCGGAGGAAGTGATCATAGTGCAGAGATATGTGGTGCAAACCCAGACTCTGTAAATTTCGTAAAAAATGCCAAAAAAAGAAGGCCAAGAAAACTATGGGAACTCATATAACCAATGTTTGCAGAACAATCCGAACGTTTATTGCGGTGGTAATTAGAATCAAAACCAAGGGCAAAATCAGTACAAGCCTCGTGGTAATTCATAGTGGTACCAACCACAGATGCAGAGAGAGAAACCTAAACCGTAATCTGGGAAATTTGAGTGTTGAGGAGATGTTAATTAAAGTTATGCCTTATCAAGCTCAATCAGCAGTGGATATGCTGAACAATCAGTTGGCTACTCAAATTTTGGAGAAACAATTAGGGCGGTTTTCTAGTGCACAAAATTCTTGACCACAAGGAGGTCTTCTTGGAAACACTAATCCAAATCCTATACAGTGAGTACAAACAGTGGTTCACAATTGGAGGAGCTAGCTCCTCAGAATTACAATCGTGAAGCAGAAGCAAAGGGAGTTAATCGAAAGAGGTTGACCCTAAAGAGAATGAACTAGTTGCACCACCTGAAAAAGTGCAACAAATAGTGAGACCTCCCCCTCTATTTCATCATAAGTTCAAATATATGAAAAAGGATGAATGTTTTGGTATGTTTCTATCTCTTTTGGAATAAGTTCACATTAACATGGTTTTGGTAGATGTGTTGTACGGTATACCCAGGTATGCAAAGTATGTGAAGGAGATTGTTTCAAATAAATTATGGCTGACAGAAAATGAAATTGTTGCACTTACTGAAGAGTGAAACTCGACGATCCACAATAGGTTTCCTATCAAACTGAAAGATTCGGGCAACTTTATTATGCATATTACTATAGGGAAAATCATTCATGCTCGAGGTTTATGAGATCTTGGAGTGAGTATAAAATTTATGCCAAATTCTCTATAAAAAGCTGGGGTTGGGTATTCGTAAACAAACTACGATAATTCTACACTTATCGAATAGATCTTTAGCTAGACGTGAGGGTATTCTAGAGATGTGCTAGTGCAAGTGGGATCTCTGATTTTCACAATGGACTTTGTAGTATTGAATTTTGAGGCTCATACTAATGTTCCGTTAATCTTGAGGCAACCTTTCTTACCAATTGGTAAGGAAATGATAGATGTGGCAGCTAGTCAGGTCACTATAAGAACTTAAGATAAACTAGAGGCTTTTTCATGTGTACAAAGCGTTAAATGTGCCAAAGGTGTATGAGGAGTTGTGTGCCATTACAGTGATAGACCTTGAGGCAGAGGCCAAGTATATAGAAACTATGGATCCTCTAAAGCGAATGTTGGTGGGTGATGACATATATGGAGATGTTGGAGTGCATGAAATTGTGCAGTTCCTAGACGTGCCATTGGTAGTTACTACTGGAAAAAACATTCAGATCCTTTAATAAGGGTGTTGGATCCTCATGCCAAGTCCTCCATTGAAGAAGCTCCTAAGATGGATTTGAAAGCACTGCCAACTCACTTCATGTATACTCTTTTGGGTGAAGATAAAACTTTGCCAGTTATTTTGTCTGCAAGATTATCTGACAAATAGGTGGAAGCTACGTTAATTATTTTAAAAAGAAGTAATGAAGTTATGGGATGGAAAATGTCAGATATCCGTTATATTAGCCAGCTCTATGTCTGCACAAAATATATTAATGGAGGAAGGGTACAAGGCTAGTACACAACATTAGTGGAGACTCAATCCTTTGATAAAGGATGTGCTCAGAAAAGAAGTTATCAAGTGGTTGGATGTAGGGATTGTATACCCAATATCCAGCAAAAAATAGGTAAGTCAAGTGCATTGTGTTCCCAAAAAGGGAGGAATGACAATGGTGACTAAAGAAAAGAATGAGTTGATCCCCACAAGAACAGTGACTGAGTGGAGGATATGTATCGATTACAGGTGGACAAAATGTATGGACTATAGGAAACTCAATGAAGCCACCAAGAAGGATCATTATTTGGTATCTTTCAGTGATCAAATGCTGGACATGTTGACTTTCCAGGAGTTTTACAGTTTCCTTAAGGGGTACTCAGGATATAAACCGATTGTGATTGCACTTGAGGATCAAGAGAAGATGAAATTCACCTGCTCATATTGCACATATGCATTCAAACACATGCTATGTGGCTTGTGCAATGCCCCAACTACCTTTCAGAGTTATTTGATGACAATCTTCCATGATATGGTGGAATACTTTGTAGAAGTATTCATGTAAAACTTCTCGGTATTTTGTAAGTCTTTTAGTATTTGCTTAACTAACCTTGACAATGTCCTTTCTTGGTATGAGGAGACTAATCTGGTGCTGAACTGGGAGAAGTGCCATTTAATTGTTAGAGAAGGCATTGTACTGGGGCATAATGTATCCATATATGGGACGGAGGTAGACAAATCAAAGGTGTAAGTGATTGAGAAGTTTCCACATCAAATATCTGTGAAGGGGGTGCAAATCTTCCTTGGCCATTCTGGCTTCTACAGGAGCTTCATCAAGGACTTCTTAAAAACTGCACGACCCATGTGCAACTTATTGGAGAAAGAGATGAAGTTTGTGTTCGATGAGGAATGCTTGGAGGCGCTTTAGAAGCTAAAGCGGACATTGGTTGAGGATCCTATCCTTATTGATCCAAATTGGGAACAACCATTCGATTTAATGTGTTATGTAGGTGATATAGCATATGTGGTGTTGCTGGGGTAGAGAAAGAACAAGGTGTTTCACTCCATATTTTATGCTAGCAAAACACTAGATGCACCTAGTCTCACTACACAATGCCTGAGAAAGAGATGTTGGCTTTGGTTTATGCATTTTTTAAATTTAGGTCATATTTTGTGGGAACCAAGGTTATAGTCTACATTAATCATGCAACCATTTGGTACTTATATAACAAGAAAGATGTCAAACCCAGGCTGATCAAGTGTATCATACTTCGGCAAGAGTTTGATCTAGAAATAAGAGATAGCAAAGGAACGGAGAACCAAATAGCTGATCATCTCTCTCAATTCTACGACTAATCACATGTGGAAAAGGAGGGACAGATTCTTGAAGAGTTTCCTGATGAGCAGTTTCTTGCATTGGACATTACTCAGGTATGATGGTATGCAGATATTGTAAATTTTAGAATAAGTGGTTTATTTCAACCTATCGCATCAGCACAACAAAAGAAGAGATTGAAGTATGATGCACGCTTATACATATGGGATGAGCCCTATTTGTTCAAGCAAGATCCAAAACAGATGTGTTAAGACTATCAAAATGAACTAGAGTAGATAGAGACTCACATGTGTCTAAATAGTTTAATAACATTATAATTAAGTGTTTAAGATCTGGTATAATTTATTTGATGTGTTTTGGAGGTTAAACGACCAAGACGTTCGAAAGTTAGTATTTAGACATGCTAGTGTGTTCTAGTGCGCCTTTGCTAGTTTTATATGTTTTTTTGAGTCTAAACTGATAGTGGAGGATCCTAACTTTTATATGGACGTACATAGGGTCAAAAAGTTTGGGAAATAATCCTGAAGGACCACCTTACGGGTCCTTGACGAGGACCCAAAGGCTTGCAAAAGACAGCCTAGGCAGTGTCCTAACGACGCCCATGAATCACCGCCTAGTACTCTAGACTACGCCCGGTAGATTGGGGGTGTTGCTCGACAGTTAGATGTGTGAGATCAGCCCCCAAAACAAAAGCCGAAGTCACCAACGACGGACGTGCAGTACAGCACTGTTGTTTGAATGGCGATCTATCAGTCTCCACGTCGTTTGAACGTGCAGTTCTGCCTGCTTCACGCTTCCATGCTTGGGGTGAATTGGGAAATTCACCCCACGTCCTAATTAAAACATGGATGGTTGTTCTAGGTGTCTTTAGGTATTTTAATTAACTTAATAAGTCTAAACCCCAACTTAGAACTCATTCTTCAAATTAAACTTTCCCTCCCAAAAATGAAACGCCCAAAAGCCTCAATTGGAGACCAAGCTCAAGAACAAGATATGAAGATGGATTCTGTGTTTTCTTCTCATATTTTGGTGGGCTTCTAATGTAGGAATGTATGTTAACCCTTATCCTTTGTATCATAGAAGATTCAAAGGTTTTCAAACATGATTCTAAGGTCAAAATCATATCTTTCAATCTAGCCATGGGTTCATTGATAAAGTTATTTCAAAAGGATTATAATGATGATTATATGATTAATCAATGGTTTTAATATGACTTACATTCCAATTCCATGATGAATATGTGATCTCCTTAACCTCTCAAATTATGATATTATGTAGGTCGTGTGATCTTGATTAGATGATGATTTGATTATGTTTAGATTGTGATGAATTTCTTAGTTCTATATTCCTTTATGTCAATTAATTATGTTGTGTAGGGACTTGATCAGCATAATCATTGCTTGCAGATTTGGTAAGTTGACCTATTTCCTTTATTTAGCTAAAGATGGATGTTGAATAGTGTTGACTGATATGGTCCATTTATGGTGGCGATGTTTACATTCTTGTCTATCTTTGTTTGTTGTGATCATTGAATTGAAGGCAATAGATTTAGAGTTGATTGATATGAAGATTATAACGACTATGAAGTTATGTGTATAGTCTTCCATTCTTGTTCCATGATTTAGGTGTGTGGATGATGTTGTATAGATATGGATCATCATGTTAGGGTTACGAGTGGTCTATATTAATAATGATGATGAATACTCTTTTGGAATGACCCATACTAATGAAATCCCTATATGAATATATGACCATAGTATGATAGTAGTCTTCTATTTTAATGTTGAAAATGTTCTTATCTCCTATGATATACTTTGAGTGTGTGTAGTGTATAGTTCTTAGTACTCTATATGTGTATGACTTGAGAACTAAGGATTTTTTTACATATGTTGTGATCTTTAGAGGGTGGCTTCCTCAATACCATGTTATGGCTATTTGTGATCAATTGACCAATGTACACACACACTTAATGCATATCTATGAGTAGGGTAAATTCATGATGTCTAAGGAAAAAATAGTTCTCGTATGCATCATTGCCTATTTCTATGCATGTAAAGTATATGATTAATGAAGTTATGAATCTGTCCTCTTAGAGGTGTTTATATGAAGGTAGATCTCACATATGTATGCGCACACACATGGTTGTATGAATGATGGGATTATGTAAAAGGTCATTCTCACATAATATAGGTTCTATGATCTAAAGACATTCTCATCTCTGAAACCTTTGGGCTATATATTGAATGAATGAGCAATCTCCTAAAGCCTTCTTTATGAACTAATTATTGAAGGCTTAAATGTGTTTTAAAAAAGGAGTTTGAGATTCGCACCGTGTGGACATGAAAAATGAGTGTGGAGGCTTCACATTAAGTATATCTTGCTTCCCACAAGAGAACCTTCACGTTTAGCAAGCCTTGGTTCCCAACATAGATATTTTCTCATGATAGTGAAACGTCCACTGTAGCAAGTCAATGTTTCTAGTAGCAATCTCCATGTTCTATAACTACTTGTCCCCATAGGTTTTAGCTTAGTGGATCCACTAGAATAGCTATTAAATATGAAGGTCCTACCTTGGCAAATAGTACCCTCTTTTTTCGGTGTGGGAGTAGAACATAGGATTCCATGTAGCTCACATGGTCTATGTCAATTAATGTTATGTCTCCCGAAAGTTAAGAATTAAACTAAGATTAGAATATGGACTCCTTGAGGAGGTTACTTTGTATCGGTAGGACTATGAACCATACGCATGCATTGCACAAGTGAAATTCAATAAAGGATAAGATTAGTACTTTTACGAAAGTAATATTTATGTCATGCATGATTAGTATGAATGCATGTTAAGTGACTTTGCTATGTCAAGACGTGAATTATAATTATGCATGTGAATTGCATTTATGGCTTCTAAATGAGTTTACTAGTATATGTGGAGGTATGGGACTCCATGTGTACATAGCACAAGTAAGCTTGTAAAGGGGTTGTGAGGGTGGTTTACCTATGATATGAAGTAAATGAGTTATGACAAAAGTTGTAGTAAATGCATGAGTCCTTCTATGATGTTATGAAGTATGTGTCCTGATGCATCGTGATAAATGAATGTATTATGACTTGTTGAGAATTATATGCCTAGTCTAGGGTGGATTCTTAGGAACACTTGTTGTAAGTAGTATTATGGGATGGTACTTAAACATTACTCTAGTGTGACTTGGGGATTGTCTTAGGTGGTGGTTTTTATGTTAAACATATGTATTATGAGGTGCTTGGCACTTTATTAATATATGTGGTGTTGACAAATCATATTATAAAATACCATCTTAGGTGACCTTACGGTGGTACATTATACTAAGTACACTTGAGGGTTGCTTAATGAAAGAGGTTAAGGTAAACCAAAGGTAATGTATTATATGTATTGAATGGGCCTCGTAATATGATAAATGGATTTACGTGTTATTAATAATAATTTAAATGCATGTATGATATTTGTGAAATATATTGCATTATTGTATTAATGTTCCTGATGTTTACTAAAAAGAAATAATGAATGATTTCTCACTAAAATTTCCTCTTTAAATGAATGTTTTTACATGGTTGTCATACTTAGTGCATTCTAGTATTAATATCATTCTTCTTTATATTTTTACGCAAAGTGTGGGTGGTGATGGCTAGAGGATGTCTCCTTAGTGAAGGGCTTGGATAGATCTCCCATGTTCAAGTAAAGGGATCCTTATGATTCAAGGATTTCCTATGTGAAGGATGTTCTTTAAGTTTATGTAATAGCTATACTTATATCTTATGTTTTTAAGGGTCGTGTCCCTTTTCTATTCTATTGAGTTGTGTATTAAGTTGTCAAACGAGACTTAGAGTCTAATCATGTATTTATGATATTTTATATATATAAAGTGATGATTCTAGCATATTATGTTCTATAAAAAAAATTAAAATTTTTTGCTAATTTTCATATGTAATGCAATGAAAGATGTCTAAGGTTTTGTATAAGACATAGGTGTAACAAATCCTTTCACTTTAGATACCAATTCAAAATTGAGTAAACCTTTCACATAAACTTTATTATAATCATGAGAAACTACTTTCAATCATATAATATTCATATCATAACATGCATAGATTATTCATTTCTCATTCAATGTCTTAGGGTTAAGGACGAGGAATGCCTAGCATAATATCAGAACCACACATTAGTCATAAAAGCATTACTATCTAAGCAACTCATAGTTCACAATTGAGTCCAAGAAGAACCAATCATACCTTCTTTCCCAATTACAAGAACCTTCATACTTCCAGTACCAAGAATAAATAACTAATTACATAAACAAGGTAAATTCAAGAAGCCATTACATAATTAACAATATTATAGTCAATCTACATGTCATGATCTTAACAATTCGTCATATCAATTTAAGGTTTTCATGAAATTTGGGGATGGACATGGGTCTAGGGAAATCTCATAGGATATCATCAATTAAACATCAATATATACTTAAACAACATTAATTCATTATAATTCATCACAACTGATTCATCATTTTATTTTTTAAAGAAGACCCATGTGTGGAAGAAAACCCTAGATTTGGGGGATTTAGAAATCATCTTTTGGAGGAACCTCTTGGGGAAAAGAATCCAAAAAGTAAAACAAACAATACCTTAAATATGAATCACCACGAAATTGAATATAAACTTTAGGGATTCGGTCTTCAAGTCCAAGCTTCAAAGTTTCTTCAATGGGGGATGAGTAGAGTGAGAATGTAGAGATAAGGGACAACTTTTGGGATTTGTTTTGGGCTTTTGATTGAAGTGTGTGATTGTGAGGGAAAACTGAATGAAAATCAATATATAACCCTATCCCAATGTACCCAAAAGACCTCTCACTCAAATTGACAATTTAATGATGTCAAACTCGAATTCAAAATTCAGATTTTTCCTCGGAAAACAAGTCTGTATCGCGGAGCTATTCCTACAAGATTTAAAAAAATAAATATTGAACTAGAAAAGTATGCATCCATGTTACATACCAAAGTTTTGTCCTTGGGTGTGCCAAGTCCGCGACGCAGACTGGCTCCCTCCATGCAGAAAAATTTCTGCCTCTTGGTAGGTTGTTTGGTCCTAAGTGGGGTCTTAGGGGGCGGATCTGGACGTTTTAACCCTATGTACATTATTATACCATTTTAATAACTTTTTTTACAAGTTTTAGACTTCATACAACACTCACAAACATTCTCAATACCTAAGGACATTAACTCGTTCAATTTTACTAGTTTCTGAACGTCATGGTTGTTTCTTAGTATTTTGTTCTAACACTTCTTAGACAAGTTTATTACACTTATTTTGGCCTAAAATCATCATTAGTCATTTTGTAAAGCTCACGTCTAGGTCATAGAATTTCCAGGGTGTGTTCGGTAAAATTTATTTGGAGTGGTTTGAAGATTAAATGTCCAAGAACGACCAAGATAATGTATAGTTAGTTTTTGGATGTGCCAGGGTTTTCTAGTGTGCCTTTGAAAGTTTTACGTGTTGTATGGAGTCTAAATTTGTAGGGGATGATCCTTACTTTTTTATGGACATATGTAGTGTCTAAAAGTCCGGGCACGACTCCCCAAGGACCACCCTAAGGGTCCTTTGCGGAGGACCCAAAGGAAGTCCAAGGACTGCCTAGGAAGTGTCCAAACAACATCCATGAATCAACGCCCCCTATCCATTAGGATGTTGCTCCACAATTATACGTATGATCTGAGCCCCCAAAATGGAAGACTCATTCACCAACGACAGATGTGTAGTATGACGTCGTCGCTCTAATGACGGTCCGTCAATCTGCATGTCATTTGGACTTGACGTTTTGCCTACTGCATGCTGGCATGCTAGGGGTGAATTGTGAAATTCACACCACGCCCTAATTAAAAAATGGACAATTATTTAAGGTGTTTTTAGGAATTTTAAGTCTGTTTATAATCCAAAACCCCAATTTAGAACTCATTCTTCAAATCAAACCTTCCCTCCCGAATATGAACCCCCCCCCCCCAAAAAAAACATTCATTGGAGACCAAGCTCAAAAACAAGCTATGGAGATGGATTCTTTGTGCTTTCTTCTCAAAATTTCATGGGTTTCTTATGTATGAAGGTATGGTTACCCTTTATACTTAGTTAATCTTGCATGTAAGGAGTCCTTCCAAAGGTTTTCCAATATTATTCTAAGGTTAAAAATCCTATCTTTCAATCTAGACATGAGTTCATTGTTAGAGTGATTTCAAAGGGATTCTAATGATAATTATATGACTAATCAATGGATTTAAAATGAAGTTATAGGTATAGTCTTCCATTCTAGTTGCATGATTTAGGTGTGTGGATGATGTTGTATAGACATGGATGATCATGTTAGGGTTAGGTGTGTTCTATATGGATAATGATGAGGAATACTCTTTTAGAATGACCCATACCTATGAAATTCGTATATGAATGTATGATCATAGTATTATAGGAATCTCCTATTCTAACGTATAATATGTTCATGTCTCTTATGATGTAATATGAGTGTGTGTAGTCTATCGTCCTTAATACTCTACATGTGTATGACTGGAGACTTGAGGAATGTTATACATGTGTTGTGACTTTAGAGGGTGGCATCCTCAATATCATGTTATGGATATTATGTGATCATGTTGACCAATGTACACACACACTTCATGCATATCTATGAGCAGGGTAGATTCGTGATACTAAGGAAAGGCTTTTCTCCTATGCATCATTTTGCTATTTCTATGCATGTGAAATATGATTAATTAATGTATGATCATGTGTGCCTAGAGGTGTTTATGTGAAGGTAGATCTCACATATATATGCACACACACATGGTTGTATCAATGGTAGAATTATTTGAGAGGACATTCTCACATAATATAGGTTCTATGATGAAAGGACATTCTCATCTCATAAACCATTGAGCTATATGATGTATGAAGGAGAAAGCTCCTAAAGCCTTCTGTATTAACTAATGTACTAAAGTCTTAAATATGTTTTAAAATTTGGTTTGAGCTTAGCTGCTAGTGAACATGAAAAATGAGAGTGGGGGCTTCACGTTTTGTAAGTCCGGCTTCCCACAAGAGAACCTACACGTTTAGCAAGTTTGTACTTTCATGTTGTTTCATGAACTGGAAACCTCTACGCTAGCAAGTCAACGTTTTTAGTAGCAGTCTCCATTTTTTATAACTATGTTCCCGTAAGTTTTAGTTTAGTGGATCACTAGAATAGCTATTATGAATGAAGGTCCTACCTTGGCAAGTAGTACCCTCTCTTTTTTGGTGGGAGTAGAACACCAAATTCCATGTAGCTCACATGGTCTATGTTGGTTATTTATATGTATCCCAAAAGTTAAGAAATGAACTAAAATAAGAATATGGAATCTAATCATAACTCCTTAAGAAGGTTGATTAGTATAGGTAGCACTATGGACTTTATCCATGCATTGCACAAGTGAACTTCAAGATAGGATAAGATTAGTACTTTTATGAAAGTAAGACTTGTGCTATGTATGATTTTTATGAATGAATGTTATGTGACTTTGATATGTCAAGGCATGAATATGATAATGCATGTGAATTCCACTTATGTTCTCTAAATGAGTTTACTAGTATATGTGGGGGTATGGGACTCATTGGACAAATAAGCTTATGAAGAGGTTGTGAGGGTGGCTTGCCTATGATATTAACTAAATGAGTTATGACTAAAGTTTTAGTAAGTGCATAAGTCCTTTTATGATGTTATGAGGTATGTGGCCTTAGGTGTAGTGCTAAATGAAGGAGTTATGACTTGTTAAGTATGATATGCCTAGTATAGGCAACTTCTTAGGACAACTTGGTGTAAGTAGTATTATGGGATGCTACCTATACATTGCACTAGTGTGACTTTTGGGTTGTCTTACGTTTTGATTCTTATGTGAATATTATGTTTTATGATATGCTTATGACTTTATAAATATATGTGGTTGTGTTGATGAAGTATATTATGAAAGACCATCATAGACGACCTTAAGGTGGTACATTGTACTATGTACATTCGAGGGTTGCTTAAGGGAAGAAGTTAGGTAAAATAGAGGTAATGTTTATATGTATTGAATGAGCCTGAAAGTATGATAAATGGATTTATGTGTTATCATTCATAATGTACATGTATGTATGATATATGTGAACTATATTGCACTTATTGTACCATTTTTCCTGAAGTATACTAAAAAGACATGATAAATGATTTCTAACTAAAATGTCCTCTTTAAATGAATGTTTTTACGTGGTTGTCATACTTAGTGCATTCTAGTACTAATATCATTCTTCTTTATATTTTTACACAAAGCGTAGGTGGTGATGGGTAGAGGATGTCTCCTAAGTTAAAGGCTTGGATAGATCTCACATGTTCAAGTAAAGGGATCCTTATGATTCAAGTATTTCTTATGTCAAGGATGTTCTTTAAGTTTATGTAATATCTTTGACTTATATCTTATGTTGTTAAGGGTCGTGTCCATATTCTATTCTATTGAGTTGTGTTTTAAGTTGTCAAACAAGACTTACAGTCTAATTATGTATTCATGATATATTTATATATATATGAAGTGATGATTCTAGCATATTATGTGCTATGAAAAGTTTTAACTTTTTGCTTATTTTCGTATGAAATGCAATGAAAGATGTCTAAGGGCTTGTATAAGACCTCTGAGAGGTGAAGTATGTCGTGTTACTTCTAGACGGTGCTCCTCGAACGTGACAATATGATTCTAAGGTGCATAGCTATGTGGGAGTTTATGCAAGTGTTAGAGTGCTATCATGTGTCCTCATATGGTGGACATCGTTTAGGTTACAGAACGGCGTATATGGTACTAAAATTAGGTTTCTTTTGGCCTACTTTATTTGAGGTGGTTGCTTTGTTTGTGAAAGGATGGTCACCATTTTGAGGAAGTATGAGATTCTATTTAACAACATTTTAGTGTTGGAGATCTTAGATATGGGGGCTAGATTTATGGGGACATTCTCATCGTCCCAAGATAATCCATACATTCTACTCGCGGTGGACTACGTGTCCAAGTGTGTGGAAGCAGTTGCATTACAAACAAATGATCCCAAAGTGGTTATCAAGTTTATCACGAAGCATATTTTTAGTAGGTTTGGAACTCTAAGGGTGATAATCATTGATGGAGGTACGCATTACATCAATAACTCCATTCATAGTTTGTAAGCAAAGTGCGGGGTAGGACATAAAGTGGTGACAACATATCATCCCTAAACTAGCGGGCAGGTTTAGGTATCTAACAGGGAGGTCAAGTAGATCCTTCAAAAGACCGTGAATGCACAAAGCAATATTGGGCTGACAAACTAGATAAAGCCTTATGGGAAATATCAGACTGCTTACAAGACAACGATAGACACTTCTCCTTATCGAATGGTGTTTGGAAAAGTTTGTTACTTGCCAATTAAGTTGGAACACAAGGCGTATTGGTCAATAAAGAAAATGCATCTGGATGTTGTATTAGCCAACAGAAAAAAGATCACACGGTTGCACAAGCTAGAGGAGATTAAGCTTCATACCTATGAATATGCGAAGTTATACAAGGAGAAGACCAAGAGGTTTCATGACAAGTATATTGTATCACGCACAATTAAATCTGCTCTACTAGTGTCGTTGTATAATTCTAGATTGAAGGTGTTCCCATGAAAACTTCGATCTCAATGTACTGGTCCATTTGAAATAGTGAGAATGACTCAACATGGTGCGGTAGAATTATGAAACAAGGATAAGAGTTCTGATTTCCTTGTAAATAGGAAACATGTCAAGCATTATTTCATAAAAGATGTGGAAAGTGAGATTAAACCACTCACATTAGATGACAAGTGAGTCATGAGATGGGTCATCTCGAGATGTTAAATCAGGAACTACACGGGAGGCTATCCGTAAGCCGTTGTAATAAGTTATGATTTAATTTATTTTTATTGTTTATTTTTAGTTATTGGAATTATAAAAAAAATGATATACGCAGACACATATAAAATATGATTCATTCCATGACTGAAACTAAGGTGCTGGATGGGAGGCAACCCATTATGGTTGAACTAATGATTTGGTTGGTGAATATGTGCAGAACTTTGAAAATTTGAGTTAAGGCTTTAAGATGACGAGCCCGCGTCGTGCACACAAGTCCAAATCTGGCACTCACATAAAGAATTCAAGGTAGTGAAATTCGCGTTACCGCAGGTCACGCAAAGGGTCCCAAGTTCGGATACGACAGACCTAAAAGTTATGTCAAGACAAAAGGCACTTGAGTGCCAGCTGCGCATCACGGAAGGAGTCCAAAATTTTTGACTTTGAAACTCAATGCGAGACAGAACGCCTCATGTCATGAGCGCATCACGGGTTGGTTGTCAAATACCAATGTGACGGTAAGTTATTTTATGTTATCAGAAAATAAATATTCAGTGAAAGCCACGTGTCGTGCGAGCAAGTCCAATTTTTGGGTCAACTAGAACTAAGATTCCAGAAGACCTCGTGTTGGAACCGGGTCGTGCGACCAGGTAAGAATTATTTCTCTATCATTAAACAAAATAGGTTTCACACATTTTGGAAAAGAAATTACCTCACTCATTCACTATTTCTACCCCAAACCCACTTGTTTTTCCCTATTCTCTCCCAATTTTTACTCGTTTTTCTTCCTTCCCTTTTACCTCAAAGTTCACTCTTCCTCTTTGCGTGTCTCACGATTGGATAGGTTCATCACCTTCGTTTTGTTTGTCCATTCTGCGTCACCCATGTATATTTTCAATCCCTCTTCTCGAAAGCATGGTGTGGGTGAAGTTAAATCTTCCTAGGGTTGTGAAGTAGTTGATTTTTGGGATGTGTGAATGAAATTGCAAAGATTATATTTGTGTATACATAATGTTTGGGGAGCTTCAAAATTCTTAATTAGAACACACTAATTTTTTGATGTGGGTTGAAAAGGTTTAAATTTATTTCCATGAAATTCTTTTTGTTGTTGTGGGGAATATAGGAGTATGATGCGAACTATGTGTTTTGTAGATACTGTTGTGTTTTGAAATCTTGAGTAGGAAAAATTATTGTTAGTTGTTGGTCTTACTTGGGCGCGTCTTGTTGGAATGTGGATTCTTTTATTTTGTCTTTGGTTGTTGTCTAATTCTTGAGTAGGCACGATAGCGAATGTTGTGGCATGATGTGAGTATAATTATTAGTTTAAATTTTTGAGTAGAACTATCTGTTACACTTGAATATTATACTGCTTCTTGTAACTAGGAGACTACATTAATTAACCTATTAGGAAGTCTGAGTACCTAAATTGGGAATGGTTTGAACTAAGTATGGGGTGTTGTGCTCACACTACCACTATCTAGATTTCAAATGTGGTATTTGGGATTAATTTTCATTTATCTTACAGGTAATCATGTCTATGTCACACGGCCATAGAAAAAATGTTGCTCAGCCAGCCCCCAAAAAAGGCCAAGGAGTGAAAATATACCAATAGAATCTCTGACTCCCAAAGGGAATATCAATATGTACAAAGCCAAGGAAGTGTCAAAAAAAAGGAAAAAATTAGTACAAGAAGCATATTGATGCTTCATACATCCCTGATGTCTACATTGATTGAGATACCCTAGCTTGTGAGTTCTTGCAGATCTTATGGTAGATGCGAGAACATAGAATGAATTTTTCATTTGCTTAGCCGGATGAATGCTACCTTAGCGTAGTCCGTGAGTTCCATGTGAATTAGGTGTCGGAGACTCACACCCACTATGGCACTGTCCGGGGTAGGAACGCACCTATCACATAATAATGCATCAATGATATCTTGGGCAAGTCTTAGGACACAGACCTATTGGTTTAACCTAGCTAAACATCTAACCTCCCTACCAGGTTATCCGAAACTTGCTTTGTGGACCGCAATCCATGAATCAGTGAACCAAGTATAGAGGAAAGAAATATAAAAAATCTCTTATGTATGTTCACATGCTTTATGAGATACAAGTTTTGTTGAAGGTAGTGATGAACTGCCTGATTCAAGGCTTGCACTTCACATACATCACTAGTTACAATGTGTATTTGTTGTATTCACTGATGGCGGATATGGTGCATAACATAGGGGCCATCATTATATCAATGATGCGGAAGGCTCGGGTTCACAAGGGCCACAGTTAATCATTTGGGGGCTTATTAAGAAGATAAGTCGTCTTGCAGGTGTTCCGGAAGAGAGAATGGATTACATAGTACAACTATACCCAATCAGCACTGGTTATTACTCGTACGAAAGGGTTTGACACTGATTTAGTCCCAATTCTCACCATTGTTGAGTGTAAGAGAAGGGATGAGGTGATCATGGACAAAATGTACAGACTAGAGATGCTTCGTCACACCACTTGTCGCCGGCCGTCTATAGACTCGGATATTGAAGAGGTGCACATGCGATACTCGTTGAATGATCATGCTTTAGCAGTACTTGAAATTCGTTCCTGAGTTTTGGGATCCTATATAGAATGATATCCCAGCTGATGATTAGAACATGCTTATGGGTTCTGATGTGCACTCGGATTCTAAAGAGGAGATGAACCCAACACAGGCGGGTAATGAGGCCGATGGCAATGACGCCCTGGAGGATTTATCAGGGAGTCTTTTTACCTTACTCTTCAAACTTGGTTAGATCTTTGGAATTCAAGGGTGACAGGGCTATTTTATAAGTGTAGGTGGGATGAGCAGAATATTTGATTTCTACATATTCGATGTTTCTTTTTCTGTTTTGGTTTTAGTTTTGGGTTCCTTGATTCTTGTTTTCAGTTCTTTAGCTATAGATAGTCCCTTTGAATCGTAAAAATTTTAAAAAAAAAATTTTCTCTAGTAGGATTGAGTCAATTTTCCCAATAATAGATGGATGACGATTGTCTTTAAAATAATTTTGTCATTTGAGTCATAGGTTGGGTTGTGTTGTAATTGTATGTTTTTTAAAAGAAATTGTATGAAATGCATGAGTAAAGTGATTTATGAATGCAGTGACATGTTTGCATGTGATTTAAATGTGCGACTAAAGCTTTCTTAAACCGTCTTCTTAGCATGAGTGTACATTGAATTTGATTCTTTCTAAATACAACTTGTAATATGAGTGGTGAGATTCGCTATGATATCCATGATATGATTTCGAGTCTAGAACATGCACATGTTTTTATTGAAGTGAAATATACGTACTATTATTCTTAAAAGATGATAACATAATTTCCTTGAAAAATATTTCATAATTAAGATTGTTTGAAAATAATATCCTTGTCGATCCCAATTAAGACTTTAGCCTTGATTTTGTTCTAACTCGTATGAGTAGCTAGTATCTTTTATTGATACCGAAGTTTTGATCGTAATTCCTAATGCACTCTGTTACGACGAAAGGTAGAAACGAAGTAAAGAGTAGATAAGGTGGTAAATGTGATTGCTGGGAAATAATGAAAGAAAAAGTAAAGAAATGTCCGAGGATTAGGAATATGAGTTACCTTTTGTCCATAGGACATTGTGCACTTCAACGAAAGAAAATCGGAGTTTAAGGTGGATAACTTAGTAAAGCACCTCATTGATGGCCCTGGACCTAAAAGGGGGCAATGTGAACCTTAACTAGAGGAAAATATCCAAGTCTAGGGTGGCTATTTTAAAGTGTACGAAATTGAGTAATAAGGAAGAGAAAGGGGCAAAGTAACTTAATGTAAAATTGGGAAAATGGGTGGAAAGTATTGAAAAAGAGAGGCTCGAATGCAAAAGAAAAGTTGTGATTGTAGGGAGAAGCAGTATATAGTGAATTAGGGAGAATGAGTCACTAATGTAATCTAAATGCATCCTCCAGTAACATTAGCCTACATTACAACCAGAAAAAAACCTATTCTAAGTAAGTGTGTGTTTGTTTGAAGAGTCCTTTATAGACAAGCTAATGGTTCGTGAAAGGATTGTTGCAAAAGGATGTTGAGTCATATACAGGACTCATGCATATGGTGGTTGGGAACATGTTGACGTAAGTATGAATAGATCTCTTGAAGTTGATGGTGGAGGCATAATATAATGTAGTGAGTCTTGATTTAAGAGTAGTGATAGTTGTTTGAGGACCAACAAAGATTTAAGTGTAGGGTAGCGATCATGCAAATATTTTATATGCCCATAATGCTATGTATGTCCATATTTATGCCTATTTTGTTAGAGTCCTATCGAGTCATTAATGTATTATTGAGCTAATTGACATGATTAGTTCTGTAGGGAAACTTATTGGGAGAAATATGTACAAAAATATTAAAGAACCAATCAAAAGATTCGAGTAAAAGAGAAGTAAGGAAGAATAGCGTCACGCAAATGGAAATAAACCTTGAACGGGAATTTAAAGATCATCGCGCGTCGCACTCTAGAGACCTAGAATTGGCCGCTTTGATATTTGATTAAATAGGGTTTTATTTTATTTTATAAAATGTTCTTTTTTCTAATTTTGAAAGGGGACAACTAGAGAACTACGCTTTGGAGTTTTTAGGGTTAATTATTTACCTCTTTTCCTTTCAATCTTATTGATGATTCAAAACCTTTGCAAGATATTTTATTTGATTATGAGTAGCTAAGTACTCTTTTTGTAGGGTTGTAGCTACATGATAAGTGTAATCTCTTAAGTTTGGTTTTGGGTTTATTATTGACTATCACATTAATCTCTCTAATGTTCTTGTTTTTGTATTCCATGCTTAATCACCATAGAAATAAATCTATTGTCCAAATTGAACTCCGGAGAGGATTAAGAGGATAGAACATGGGGAATATAAGCTTGTTGAACACTAAATAGCTAGGGTTGATTCGTCTCTAGGATAGAGATATACCTAGAGACCTTTCTTGGGTCACCATACAGGAAGATAGCTTAATACTGAGTATTTAATCATTCTATCCCCGCTCAATGATGCAGTTAGGGTGTTACGTACTTAGGCGATTAGAGGTCAGGAGACCATGATCATACATCTAACCATGTGATTTATTGATTTGATAGTAAATAATTACCCATTTTGCTAATGTTGATTGCATGATTCATGATATAACCTGCAACCCTGGATATTTCCCAAAGCGTTGTCGAAACTAGTGAAATTGAATAGTAGTTATGTTTCATTTTAAATTAGACGTAGATAACAAAAAACTCTTGAAATATGGATATTATATTTTTATTGAATTGCAAGTTAGAACAATTTCTAATCGTAAGTCTCTTTGGGTACGATACTCGGCTCTAAAAAAGAGCCACTCTATGCTTGTATGATCACGTGCACTAGTTTGTGTGATTCAACAGCAACAATTATTCATGCATTGCACAAGTAAGATTTGAGGGATATTATGGTATGCTTTTATTCTGTTATGATGATCTATATGTTGAATATGTGTTTGACTTATGATGTTACACTAATCTTCATGATGAGTGTTAGACTTTGTAAAGTGCATGCTTTTCAACTAAAATTTCCTTTATAGAATGATTTCATGATCTCTATGCATGTACATCATACTTAGTGCATTTGTATACTAACCGATATTTTCCTACATTTATTCATAAGTGTAAGGTCCGGTTCTCAAGGTGGTGCCCATTGTCACTAGAGTTTGGATTACTTCATTTCTTCTTGCTTGTTGGTGTGTCCTATGGACAAGGATGGATGTTATTATTGTATCTTTATTTCATGTATTTCAATTTTCTGATTATATTATATGGGTTGTGACCCTATTTGATTCAAGTATTGTATAGATGGCTAATAAAGACAAGGCTAGTCTTCCGCTTTCCTTAAATGAATATTTTGGACATGAAATGGATTTTACTCTTATTAACATAATGTTATGTTATGATATGCTAAGTGGCTTACATGGTGCCTTTCGGGTTTATATGTTCCTTGATACATCTAGGGGCTACCCTTAGGTCGTAACAGTAGTCCCAAGAGCAAATTTTACATTTAAGATGAGAAAAAACTGAGATTTCCCAAAGAGTTTTGGGCAGTTTAACTACCATCTCTTTTAAGAGAAAGATTTTTGAGTAATCATCTGAAAATACACAAAGAGTTATGGTTTAAACATATGATCTAGTTAAATTTTGGAAGTAGTATTGAGCCTTGATAGGGACGAATTTGAGACCAAATAATGCAGTCTCATCAACAGTGTAGTCAGTATGGGTAGAAAATGGTCATAGTTTTAGATGATTCCTTAATGTTTTTTTTCATAGACTAGTGGGTCAACTTGGTGCGTAGTTTCTATAACTTGAAAAAATATACGACGCCCTTGGAATTATACGACAAGACGTTGTGTCATCACATAGCTCGTACTGATAATTTTCTATTAGAGAAACTCCCACAGAGATATTTTGTATTCTTATTTACACATAATTTACTTTGAATTTTCATACACAAGCAGAATTTATATTGTTTCCTTGCATACAATATGAGTTGCTCACTACTCTTTAAAAGCTTTCATATTTTGTATATGTATGTTGCTTTGTATTAAGTTGAGTATTCAAATTTGAGTACCCAGAGTTGACTATTTTATTATTGAGTAAAGCCTTATTTCACTTAATTGAATATCTTATCATTGAGTTTAACAATGTTTATTTGAGTCCATTTGAGTTGAGTGAGTTTAGAATAGGTAAGTATATATGTCTATATTCCACTAGTTCAAGCTTATGTTATGCTTTAGAATTCCCCTTACATGCTCGTAGATTCCACGCACTGATTTATGTGGCCTGCATCGTTTCATGATGGGTATTCATGATCATCAATAGGCATTTTGTTGGTAACACTTACAGTTCCAGTTTGCTATGACTTGATTCCGGAGGATTTCATTTACTTCTCAATTTTGTCAGGATGTCGTGAGTCTTGTCCCGACAACCATATTTGTAATTTAGAGGCTTCATACATAGATAATAGATATTTAGAAGACTATTAATTTGTTTTTTTAAATGTTTTCAAGAACTAAGTTTTCTTTTTGTGGTGGGTTGAATATATTATTCTTATTCAAAGTTATCTATTCGGTATTGTCTTGATTAGTTTATAGTTGAGTATCTGAACTGAATTTAATTTTGAAGCTTTTATATGCTTGAGTTAGTCCTCCTCTTATAGCCAGCCATGATGAGGGTTCACTTGTGGACTTGCAATGGTTCTCGAGTGGCGGTCACATCCAGGTGTAGACTCGATACATGACAACGTGTTTCTTTATTTCAAGAAAAATTGCATGGTTTTCTTGTCCTTTAGATATTGGGAAGAAATCTCTAGAAGTAGGATTCTTCTAACCTAGAAAAAAGAATCAGTTTTCTATAGGTTACTTGTCTACCCGGCTATTCAGAGAGTTCTAATGTGAACTTGGGATAACACTAGAATACCATGGTCTAACTTGTAGATTTGCTTGAAGCTTTGTCTAACTTATGGAATCGATTGAAGGTAGAAACTCCCTATGCTTGAAGAGGTAACTCTTGAATTAAATCTTAGTAAGTTTATGTTTTCTAGCATAAGTATATGTATTCTAGCATAAATGTATTTTTTATCTATTATTCATTTAGGTAGCAAGATTATGGTATGCTTTCACTATGCATATTGTTTTCAAATAATTGTGATAATATGTAGGCTAGCATCTATAATGTATAACTTGAATAAATTTAACTATGTGTAATACTGTATGATTGTATTTTTTTAACTCGTGTCAACGGTGAAAAACATGTGGTGTTAGGAGAGGGTTTAGCCCTTTAATATAAGTTGTGGTACATTATGAAGTGACAAAAAATTACTTTTCAAGGATTGTACTTGTTTTCTAGCATAATGTAGCCTTTTAAAATTCAATAAACGAAGTTGTCAATTAGATATGTTCCCTTGTATTTTTATTGATAAAATCTAATATCAATTTTTAAAGATATTAATATGTTAAAGAATATGGGTAAAACCTTGATGACGGTGTTAAGGTTGGTGTCAACATGGAATGTGTCCTTTTATTAGTTGGTATTTGGTAGTTCGATGGGGGCAGCCTCAAAAGGGAAGAATTGAGAAATATGATTCATAAATAAATTCAACGGAAGTGATCTATTTATTTGAGTCATTATAATATCCTTAATATATTATGTATAAATTTCTCTAAGTGAATATTGGAGGTGAAATATATTTACTTCAATAAATATTTTATCGTAACATTTTTGTAGTGCTTAATTAATTCATGAGTAAAGATGAAGAGTTTTTCACTCGAAAGGAAAAAAAGGTAATATCTTGGACTCATAGATGTATTAATCGAGAGGACATTTTGCTTTAAAAGGGATTGTCTATCTTAGTCAAACAAAGGACGCAATGTTTTTATTGTTCTCATGAGATAATTATTTAAAGAGAATGAAAATCTAAACCAAGTTTTTCTTTTATCTTTAACTGTGCCTAGAATGACTAATTTTTAATTTGGTCATAATTTAGTTGATCATGAATTTTTAATCTCTGATTGACTTGAAATTTGATGATTCCATTCAATCTAGTTTAGATGACTTTTAGATAGTTTGTCATATTAAAGTTTGATTTGAATATGATAAGATCATTGTTTATGTCAATTATATTATGTTAAATTTGTACATGATTACACATGGTAATTTAATAAGAATTGATATGTGATATGGATTTATATCATATTCTTTTAATTTCTAAAGATACTTAAATTATTTGAATTTGAATTCAATCATAGCTTTGGAAAAAAAGATTTTTATAAACTCCAATTGGCCTGAAATTTTGAAAGTTCATTGAAAATGGTGTAGCAGGAAATACTCATTGTTGTGTGGTTATCATTTCGAAGTCGTTAAGATAATTAAAAATTTGTTCTTTGGAATTAATATGTGATTTAGTATGAATTTAATACTTTATGCCATTTTATATTATAGGTGGTACAGATTATACATGATGACATAACACGAATTGATACACGATATGGATATAGATCTGATTATTTATCCTTAAATCATTTATATTTAAAATTTTACCATAGCTTTGGAGAAAAAAAATAATATTGAACTATGATTAATCTGAAATATGATAGGCTCATCAGAAACAATCAAATATAAAATACCGAAAACTATAAAGTGATTTGGCAATTTAGGTCATTTAGATAATGTTTATAGATGTTTTTTTAGTATTTTGAAAATAAATTTTATCAAAAAACTACTCAACTATTATAAAGTGGAGATGGAGTTCCTTCTCTATCATTTTCATGACTAAATATTAGTACAATATTAGGTTTCTGTGCTGACTTTTGTAACACCCCAAAAATTAATACGTTAAACTAAAGCAAAAAACAAGGTTAAGAGACATGGAGGTGGCCAAGGTCCAAGGAAAATAGGGCAAGAGCCACGGGAAATGGCCAAGGCTACCCAAAATTTCCAAGGCACTACCCACCGAGACACGAGAGCATTCATTCCGCATGGTGCCACTCGTGGTTGTGAGGAAGTGTCCACCCAAAGGTCGCACCATGTTGGCTAATCTCCACTAACCACTTCACAGTCTGTGGGAAGGCTCGTGGTTATGCCTTCACCTTGTAGAGGTCAAGCCAAGTTGTTTTATCCACTTGTCAAGGGACTAGGGGCAGCATGAAGGGCTGACCCTTGACGGACTTTGGTGATGGTCGTGTGGCCTGGGCTGCCCACTTAATGTGGGGTTATTTTGGGAGATTCTGGTTTAATTTAGGATTAAGTTAGGTTGTTTTGACTTAGCATACGGTGACTACATAAGTAATTTTGACTCAAAAACTCACACATTCAACTTGTTATTTCCTATACCAGAATAGATCCTCAAAGTTCATCCTCTCAAAAATATTTTGTCTGGAATAAGAAGGAGGAGGACGAGGGAGAGGAGGAGGAGAAATATATAGATAAGGCGCAAGAGGAGGAGAAAGAGTATGAGAAAGAGGAGGAGGACAGTAGGAGGACGATGAGGAGAAGGAGAAGAAGAAGGAGGAGGAGGAGTAGGAGAATAAGAAGGAGAAGGATAAGGAGAAAGAGGATGAGGAGGTTCACGAGCCCAGTCTTTTCACATAAATTCATTGGAATTTTGTCAATAAATTGTATCTTTCATCCATGGAGTCCCTTCAAAATACAAATTTAAAACATAGAAATCCCTATATGTTAGGGTTTGATTCCAAAGTCATGTGTTTCTATCAAACATTAACTTAATTACTAAATTAAGTTATACTAAACATTATTTGATGATTTAAATATAGTTTTATGTTCAATCCACAATAACCCATTAAATTCCCATATTTCTCTATTGTGATCTTAATATGTAGGTTTTGATGATGAAAGAAGAATGTTATGAAATTATGTATGTAGTCATTGAGTTACTTGAATTATAATGATGTCCATGTCTGATGTTAGAATTACAGATGTGTTGATTGAAAGTTAGCTTTGAAGCTTGGAAGTGCAAAGTATGAGATTTAAGCATGTTTTTATGATATCTATGTAATGCTTTAAGAACACTTTGAGAGTGACGTCTCTATCATTATGATGAGTTGTTGTGTTGTTGAAAGGACATTCTCATATAAACACCTATATATGATATAATGTTAAAATATTTCTCATAAAATGAAGAATCTAAGTAAAAAATGCTTTCTCACCTAATTGAATCTAAGATTTATTATTCTCATGCATGATCTATGAGCTATCTTATGAATTAAGATTGAATTGATTGTCAAGACATTCCTCCATGAATGTGAGTTAAGTTAAGACTTAATAAGCACTTTATGAGAATTAATGCTTAGCACCGAGTGGATATTCATATGATATGAGAGCCCTCACGTCAGTTGAGGTTGGGTTTGTAGAAGAAATCTCTTGGGATGGAAACCCTCATGATAGTCAAGATGGGGTTTCTAGTTAAAATATCTTTATTCTCAGGCTCTAATTGATCCTCTGGCCGTGATTGTAACAAATGTGAAGTTTAGGGTAGGTTTTAAAATTTTTGATTAAGTCGTGATGGCTCAAGAAAATATAGATGTTATTACGCCGGTGAACAGTAATATGAATTTTGCAGCTTCAAGAGTAAGGGAATTTTCTAGCATGAACCCTCCAGAATTTTATGGCTCTAAAGTTAAGGATGATCCTCAAGAATTTGTTGATGAGTTTATACGGTACTTGCTATTATGGTGGTGACTTCTATAAAAAATGTGGAGTTAGTTACTTACCAATTTAAATGGGTTTCTCAAGTGTGGTATAGTAAATGGAAGGAGGGAAGTCCAGTAGGAGTGGGTCCCATTAAGAGGAAGTGCTTAAATTGACATTTTTTGGTAGGTTTATTCCCCTTCAGTTTAGGGAAGCTAAGATGCAAGAGTACATTAATTTTCGTCAAGGAAGTATAGAGTATGCTTAAAACTTCACCCAACCATCCAAGTACGTTCCACCATAGTGGCGGATTTGAGGGCTAAGATGATTAAGTTTATGATATGAGTATCTGACATTGTTGTCCAAGAATGTCGTACAACAATGTTTGTCAAAGATATGGATGTTTCATGTCTCATTGTGCATGCCAAACAAATGGAGGAAGATAAACTTAGACAAAATAATAGGGAGGTAAAAAGACCTAGGACTGGTGATGGGAACTTCTCCAATTCAAGGTTTGATGGACAAGGTCGACCAAAGCTTAATAATATGTTTTACAACCAAGGTTCCTCTAATTCTCCTACAATGGTCAAAAAGGATAGGGTGTCCTACCCTAAACCTCAAGGAGGTAATGGTAGTGGATTTTATGTGGCTAGGTGTAGTTGTGTGAAGTGTGGGAAGAAGAATGATTGTGAGTGCCTAGCCAGCACGGATGGCTGCTTTGATTTTGGAAATATTAGGCACGAAATGAGGGATTGCCTGGTGCTTATGTCTAATCGAAGAGAGAGAAAGCAAGATCCTCCTTGTGATTCAAAATGTAATGCTCCCCAACAAAACCATTTCTATGCTCTCCAAAATCGTGGTGAAGAAGACGATTCTACGAACGTGATCACTAGTATATTAAAAGTTTTCCATATATATTTGTATGCTTTGTTAGACTTCGATTCTATATTGTCTTTAGTAATGCCTAATGTGGAAATGAGATTTTACATGATTCATGATGTGCTTTTAAAACCTTTTTCTATCTCTACCCCTATTGGTAATTTTGTGGTGGCTAAGAGGGTTTATACAAGATGCATCATTTACCTATCCCTTGGAGTTTCTCTTGTCAATTTGATAGAGATTGACATGTTATAATTTGATGTTATACTTGCTATGGATTAGTTTCACTCTTGTATGTGTCCATTTGTTGTAGAACTCGAGTAGTCAAGTTTCAGTTCACAAATGAGTCTATCATTGAGCGGAAGGGAGGGAATTCTATGACTAACGGTTAAATTCATTGCATGTCTTAAGGATGGAAAAATGATCTGCAAGGTTTGCATTTACGATCTTGTTAGGGTGAGGGATGTCGATTTTGAAACCCCTAATTTTTAGTCTGTCCCCATTGTTACTATGTTTTCGGAAGTATTCCCATACAATATACCTAGTATTCCTTCCCAGTGGAGAATATACTTTAGTATTGACCTTCCCGTAAATACAAAAACTATCCCAATGCTTCCTCCTTATATAATGGTTTTGCCTGCGTTAGAAGAGTTAAAGGAACAATTGAAGGACTTGTTAGATAAGGGATTCAATCCGACCAAGTATCTCTTTGTGGGGTGCTCTCGTGTTGTTTGTTAAAAATAAAAATGGGTCTCTTGATATGTGCATGAATATCATCAATTGAACAAAGTGACCATTAAGAATAAGTATACTCTTCCAAGGATAAATGATTTGTTTGATCAACTGCAATGGGCAAGTTACTTCTGAAAAATTTACCTTAGGTCGGGTTATCACCAATTGATGGTGAGAGGCTAAGGTATTCCAAAGACCAATTTTAGGATCCAGTATGGTTATGGTGAATTTTTTGTTATGTCATTAAGGTTAAATAATGCTCTAGCGACAATTATGGACTTGATGAATACGGTGTTTAGACAATATTGTGACTTGTAAGTGATTGTGTTCATTGATAACATTTTGATCTATTCAAGGAGTGAGAATGAACACGTTGACTGTCACGACAGGGGAGTAAACCATAGACGTAACCAACGTCTTTGTCCTCAAAGAGGCTTATATAAGCCCGTAGCATACATCATCAAATTTTCATAGATAAATAAAAATACGGAAAAATGGAAATTTTACTTTTTGAAGTTCACATAGACTTCTCATATATCTAAAATAGTCTACAAGTGTCTCACACAAACCATCTTACATAAGAGAACAAGAGTTAGGACATAGCCCTTACAACATAACAATATGTCTCATAACAGAATACAACCGAGACTTTACGAGGTAGGAAATGGAACAAAGTCTTTAGAATAAACGAATAGAATGAACTAGGATGATAGGCCTCGTACTCGAACTTGAGGATTTACCAACTTGGGAATCTATCCAAGCTTCTTAAAAATTGTCCTTGAAACCCTTCAATGGCCCTAAACTACATTATTGTAGAAATAGAAGAGAATATGAGTTAGTACAGACCACATGTACAAAGTATGGATATAAGCAAGTAAACAATTTGAAGACATGCATAAAGGGATATTTTATTATAAACATGCCAAGTTTACTTTGAACGCCTTTTATGCACATTCCAAGAACATATGCAAGTCCACACCAAAACAACAATGAGATATATTCATATTCATGTTCAAAAGTAACATCATAAAATAGCTATAATCAACATTTCATGTTTTAGAGTCCATTTCATCAATACATCACAAGACCTCACTCATAACCCCAATCCAAGTCCACCAATGTAATTTATATGTGAAGCCCAATAACCCACATAAACCAAGTAAACTATAAAAGAGATCATAAGAATTGTCTTTACCACATATAACATCATTATAAGTGTAGTCAACATCATACATAACAATTTAGACCAAAATCATGTATATCAAGTAAAACCAATATATTATAAGATCGACATCATATATATATATATATATATATATATATATATAT